>NC_088393.1:21140000-21287500 GCF_037993035.2 Macaca fascicularis | reverse complement strand
TTTCACTGTCTGCTAAGTAGCGGGTGCTTTTCCTTGGCACTGACACTACCACTAGACCATGGTCCGCTTGGTGAAGGGCATCTTCCCAGACACTGGTGTTACTGCTAGACCAAGGCGCCCTCTAGTGGCCCTGTCTGGGCATGACCGAGGACTCACACTTGTCTTCTGGTAACTTCTCGCTATGTTCCCTCAACTCCTATATCCGTATGGCCTGGTTTTTCCTAGGTTTATGATTATAGAGCAAGGATTATTATAATATTGGAATAAAGAGTAATTGCTACAAACTAATGATTAATGATATTCACATATAATCATATCTATTGTCTACATCTAGCATAACTATTATTTTATATATTTTATTATACTGGAACAATTCGTGCCCTCAGTCTCTTGCCTGAGCACCTGGGTGGGTTGCTGCCCACAAGTAAGGGTAGAGGACCAGTTAAAGCCTTTGCCACATTCTTCACATTTGTAGAATTTCTCTTCCATATGAATTCTCCTGGGTAGTGGTATGAGTACCGGTGATAAGGTTTGCCACATTTTTCACATTTGTAATGTTATTCTCCAATATGACTTATCTTATGTATAGTAAGGGTTGAAGATTGGTTAAAAGCTTTGCCACATTCTTCACATTTGTAGGGTGTCTCTCCAGTATGAATTCTCTTATGTTTAGTAAGGTTTGAGGACCAGTTATAAGCTTTGCCACATTCTTCACATTTGTACGGTTTCTCTCCAGTATGAACTCTCTTATGTCTAGTAAGAGTTGACGACTGGTTAAAAGCTTTTCCACATTCTTCACATTTGTAGGGTTTTTCTCCAGTATGAATTATCTTATGATTAGTAAGGTTTGAGGACTTTTTAAAAGCTTTGCCACATTCTTCACATTTGTAGGGTTTCTCTCCAGTATTAATTATCTTATGTCTAGTAACTTGTGAGGAACAGTTAAAAGCTTTGCCACATTCTTCATGTTTGTAGGGTCTCTCTCCAGTATGAATCATCTTATGTGTAGCAAGGTATGAGAACTGGTAGAAAGCTTTGCCACATTCTAAACATTTGTAGGGTTTCTCTCCATTATGAATTCTCTTATGTTTAGTAAGGGTTGAGAATACATTAAAGGCTTTGCCACATTCTTCACACTTGTAGGGTCTCTCTCCAGTATGAATTATCTTATGTTTAGTAAGAGTTGAGAATACACTGAAGGCTTTGCCACATTCTTCACATTTGTAGGGTTTCTCACCAGTATGAATTCTCCTATGTATAGTAAGGCGTGAGTACCAGTTAAAAGCTTTGCCACATTCCTCACATTTGTAGCGTTTCTCTACAGTATGAATCATCTTATGTGTAGTAAGGTAAGATAATCGGTAGAAAGCTTTGCCACATTCTTCACATTTGTAGGGTTTCTCTCCAGTGTGAATTCTCTTATGTGTAGTAAGGTATATGAATCGGTAGAAAGCTTTGCCACATTCTTCACATTTGTAGGGTTTCTCCCCAGTATGAATCATCTTATGTGCAGTAAGGTAGGAGTAACAGTTAAAAGCTTTGCCACATTCCTCACATTTGTAGGGTTTCTCTCCAGTATGAATTATCTTATGTGTAGTAAGGTATGAGAATCGGAAGAAAGCTTTGCCACATTCTTCACATTTGTAGGGTTTCTCTCCAGAATGAATTTTCATATGAGTAGTAAGGTTTGAGGACTGTTTAAAAGCTTTGCCACATTCTTCACATTTGTAGGGTTTCTCTTCAGTATGAATTATCTTATGTCTGGTAAGGGTTGCAAATACATTAAAGGCTTTGCCACATTCTTCACATTTGTAGGGTTTCTCTCCAGTATGAATTATCTTATGTCTGGTAAGGTGTGAGTACCAATTAAAAGCTTTGCCACATTCCTCACATTTGTAGGGTTTCTCTCCAGTATGAATCATCTTATGTTTAGTAAGGTATGAGAATTGGCAGAAAGCTTTGTCACATCCTTCACATTTGTAGGGTTTCTCTCTAGCATGAATTATCTTATGTTTAGTAAGGTGTGAGGACTGTTTAAAATCTTTGCCACATTTTTCACATTTGCAGTGTTTCTCTCCAGTATGAATTACCTTATGTCTAGTAAGAGTTGAGGACTGGTTAAAAACTTTTCCACATTCTTCATGTTTGTAGGATTTGTCTCCAGTATGAACTCTCCTGTGTCTAGTAAGGGTCGAGAACCATTTAAAAGCTTTGCCACATTCTTCACATTGGTAAGAATTCTCTCTAACATGAATTCTTTTATGTTGACTTAGGTGTAAAAGCAGGCAAAATGATTTGCCACATTTTTTACATTTGAAAGGTTTCTTTCCAGTATGTCTTGTCTTATGTGTATTTGAATTTAAAAATTTATGAAAGACTTTCCCATATTTATCACATTGAAATATTTTGCTCTGGGTAGTTGTTAAACACAGGTTTAGTTCATTATAACCTTCTTTGTGCACATTACACTCATCCATACTTTTATAGCCTTTTCTTAACTGTAAATCCTTATGTCCGTATTTTCCATATTCTCTCAGTATCACTTTTTGGAAAGAATCCTTTATGCCTGGCTGTGGCCAAAGGTCCTGGGCAAAATGAGAACATTTAACTGAAAGAAATAAAAATATCAAATTACTCCACTTACTAGACTCAGATAAATATAGATTACAAATCTAACCTATAACATTATACAAACTACATATACAAGATGATATAGCAAAATACGAAAGGCCCTAATTTTTATAGACATATATATGTAACAAAAACATACTAACCAAAATACATCTGAGAAAAATTATAAATGAGCTAAATGTTTAAAGTACCCCAAGTGAGCACAATGCAAAAAGTTACATACAATAATAAAAAAAAAAAGTTTGTTACATTTACCCAACACAGCTGTTTCTGCTCCTCAACATAACAATGCTTTTAGAATTAAATTGCCCTGGGTGTGGTGGCTCACACCTGTAATCCCAGCAGTTTGGGAGGTTGAAGCATGTGGATCATGAGGTCCGGAGATTGAGACCATCCTGGCAAACACTGTGAAACCCCATCTCTACTACAGATATGGAAATTAGCTGGGCATGGTGGTGTGTGCCCATAGTCCCAGATACTCAGAAGGCTGAGGCAGGAGAATTGTTTGAACCCAGGAGACAGATGTTGCAGTCAGTCGAAATTGCGCCATTGCACTCCAGCCTGGGTGACAGTGTGAGATTCCATCTCAAAAAAACAAACAAAACAAAAAGAAGTAAATTGCCAGCCAGGCATAGTGGCTCAACCTGTAATCCCAGCTACTGAGGAGGCTGAGGTAGGAGAATTGCTTGAACCCAGGATATAGAGGTAGCAGTGAGTCGAAATCACACCATTGCACTCAAGCCTGGACAACAGAGTGAGACTATATCTCAAAAAAAAGAAAGAAAAAAAAATAAGTAAATTGCCAACATTTGATATATTTAAAAAAAAAAAAAAAAACACAGGTAGAACACACCCACCGTGTCCATGGAGAGAGGCTGAGGGAGCCGAGCTCCGGCCCAAGGCACTAGGGTGCCAGAATGGTGAAGATGTCAGCTTCCTTAATCCAGGCAAATGTCCAGGCTGTGAGCAAGAGGAAACTGCAGCCCACCTGGGCCACCCTCACCCTGACACCTCCAGCAGTAAACAAGATAAAACAACTTCTTAAAGATAAGCCTGGCCGGGCACGGTGGCTCAGGCCTGCAATCCCAGCACTTTGGAAGGCCAAGGCAGGCGGATCACAAGGTCAGGGGATCAAGACCATCCTGGCTAACAGTGAAACCCTGACTCTACTAAAAATACAAAAATTAGCTGGGCGTGGTGGCAGGGCCTGTAGTCCCACCTACTCAGGAGGCTGAGGCAGGAGAATGGCATGAACTCGGGAGGCAGAGCTTGCAGTGAGCTGAGATGGTGCCACAGCACTGCAGCCTGGGAGACAGAGCGAGATTCTGTCTCAAAAAAAAAAAAAAAGATAAGCCTGAGCATCTAGGTGTAAAAGTCGGTGTCCGAACCAGGGGCTCTAATGGCCTTTCTTATACTCTAGAATATACAAAGATAAAAGGAGATTCTGATGAAGTTATTCAAGATGGAATCAGAGTATTCATCAAAAAGAAAGCAAAGCTAACACTTTTAGGAACAGAAATGGACTATGTTGAAGACAAATTATCCAGTGAGTTTGTGTTCAATAACCCAAACATCAAAGGGACTTGTGGCTATATAGAAAGCTTTAATATTTGAAATCTCAGGACTCTTCTGGCCGTAGGTTCCAGGAAAGCTCGGGGAAGCCTTGGGGCTCACTGCAGAAATCATGTGACTATCATGTGCTTAATGTGCCGCTGCCTTGTAAGGAAAATAAAGTGATGTATCTTGAAAATGAAGCTAGTGTGTTAGATCCCAGAAGAAAGTTTGTATTCTCAAGCCTGTAATCCCAGCACTTTGGGAGGCTGAGACGGGTGGATCACGAGGTCAGGAGATCGAGACCATCCTGGCTAACACGGTGAAACCCCGTCTCTACTAAGAAATACAAAAAACTAGCCCGGGCGAGGTGGCGGGCGCCTGTAGTCCCAGCTACTCTGGAGGCTGAGGCCGGAGAATGGCGTGAACCCGGGAGGCGGAGCTTGCAGTGAGCTGAGATCCGGCCACTGCACTCCAGCCTGGGCGACAGAGCGAGACTCCGTCTCAAAAAAAAAAAAAAAAAAAAAAAACAGGAAGTTTGTATTCTCATTAGGGGACAGAAAATGAGAAGCCATCACTCTCTTTGGATCATTTAGGTCTCTTGCATCCTTTGTTTTAGAACCAGTTTCATTAAAGTTGCCTTCCTGGGCACCTGTTTATCCATTTCCTGAACAGTGTGCACTCCTTAACTCTCTACTGAATGGCTTGAATATGCATCCCCCTCAGCATTTCTCCCAACCAGATCGGTGACTCCTAAACTCTGAGACAGGACGTCCTGACTGCTGGTAGTAGTAACATGAGGGTGCATTGTCTTTCCACCCAAACTTAATAAAGCCTTTTTATATATTTTTATGAAAAATTTCATTGTCAGATGCCTCACTGCATACCCTTTAATAGTACCAGGCAAAGATTTTCTTCAACTATAGTACAGATTAGTTCTCAGTGATGGTATTAAAAGGTGAGAAAGACATCATCCATCTGTTTTTCAATCCATTTCTTTTGCCACCTTATGTGCCTGCTCAGAGATGGGATCTCAAGGTGACTTTGATTCTTTTAGTTGAGGGGTCTCTTAAAGTCATCTAGCCCGCCTCCCTCAATTCCCTATGTGAGGAAGCAAAACCCCAGGGAAACCAAAGGGCTCCTATCCAGCCCCACTCCACAGGCCCGGGGAGAGTAGGGACTCTACCCACACCTCCCCTTCCTTGTAGGTGACACATGCTCTGCCCTCTGAGGCAGTCAGTGAAGGCAAATGGTCTGTGTTCTTTATTTGGTCACCATTTTGATATAATTTCTTTATAATTTGATAGAGATCATATTATTTTTATTTTATTTTGAGTGGAAAGAATTTTAAAACCCTTTTATGTGAATTACCATCTTGTTTCTTTCATCTTTGAAACTATGGTTTGTAGCAGAGAAGACATTGTAACAACCCAGAATTATGTTTTTGGAATGTGGTCCTCATTGTGCAGGAGAACGTGGGGATCTTTTCTTAAAACTCCCAGTGTGCATATACTTTATGGTTCCTTGGTCCAGTTGCTAAAGTTGTTAATATTTTAGCCTAACATTTTTATCATCAACTTTTCTTTAAAAGTGGTCCTTCTGTCACTTAAGTTACTGATTTTCCTGGGTTTGACATATTAAATATTCTATGAGATGACATATATGCTTTTTTTGAAAGCTGATTCTCATGAATTCAAGTAGTTTAGTTCCTTTTATTCACTAAAGTAGCTGGCACAAAACACACCAAAACCTAGAGTGGTAGTTTTATGTAAATGCTCATGAGTTTGTATCAATAATATAATTGTTGATCTACTTATAATTCATGCAATACTGCATGTATGTAGAGACTGAGTTGTCAATTTTAAAAAATGTGGCCTCAAAAATAATAAAATAAAATAAAATAAAAACACAAGTAAAATACCGGCTCATATATCTTTATTACTTGCTTGTAGGAGCCTTTGAAGACACTGGTTTCTGTCACCCATGACATACAGTGCTGAAAGAAATGGTGGTATACTTTGGAATGACAGTTTGAGTCTGCTGAGATCACAGGTAAATGTTACAGCAGTGAACAGACTGCAGTACCACAGAAAGAACAGAGGTACAGCAAGTGATTACTGAGTATTAACAAAGAAGATAAATAATTTCCTTTAACTAAAAAATAAACACAAAATTTCAAACAAGACATATTCTGAGAATATGTTTGAGAGACTCTCAGAATCTCTAACCCAGATAATTGTTCAAAGTGTGCCAGGAGAAAGCCACATTATAAAGACTGGGACAGGTAACATTTTTTGCAGGTAAACGTGCAAATTTTAATAAAAGATTAGAATATATATAAAACAGAGCAATGTGGTTCCAACAAAAATATAAAATTTTCAGAAAGAAATAAAAAATGATGTGTACCTTCATTTTTAAAATTGAAAATAAATTGAATAATACTCAATGAGTAAAATATGAACACAGAGAACTATAGAAAATCAGAAAACCGGAAATAAGAACAGAAATATTTAAAATATCAAAAAAAAAATAGAGGTAAAAAATATAAAAAATAACTGAAAAATCTTTTAAAAATGACATAAAAATGAAGAAACTCGACAAACAAACTAGGATACAAAGATACTTATATCAAACTCATATGTAAGCACAATTTTAAAAGTCACAGAAAAGAGAATCTTGGGAGCTGCAAGATGAAAGTGATGTGTTGGCTGCGCGTGGTAGCTCACACCTGTAATCCCAGCAATTTGGGAAGCTGAGATGGGTGAATCACCTGAGGTCAGGAGTTCGAGACCAACCTGACCAACATGGAGAAATCCCGTCTCTACTTAAAATACAAACTTAGCCGGGTGTGGTGGCATATGCCTGTAATCCCAGCTTCTCGGGAGGCTGAGGTAGGAGAACTGCTTGAACCCAGGACGCAGTGAGGTGAAATCACATTGTTTCACTCCAGCCTGGAGAACAAGAGTGATACTTCATCTCAAAAAAAAAAAAGTGATATTATTTGCACGAATACTCTTATGAGATAGCCAGTGGATTCTCAACAAAAATTTTTCAGGACAGAAGGAAACTGTGTGGTATAGTCAAATTTCTGAAGAAAACAGTTATCAAGTGTAACACCATCACCAAATTTGTCCTGCTAAATAAAAAGAAAAAAAACTTCAAAAATAACCAAACTTTAAAAAGTATATGGACACTTCCTTACATATAAAAGGTGCTGAAAGCAGTTGCTTCCAATGAAAATAAGATGATTCAACAAGGCAACACGAAATCATATTAAAACACATTATTTTTTGGGAAAGACATGCACATACACAAAAATAAATTTCTTAGCATTATCACAATGGCACAGAAGAAATTTTTAATTAATCTCCAAAATTTGAAAGATAAAAGCATAGAAATCATTATAAATATCTGTTAATATACAAAATAAAAAATGTAATTAGCAATATCAATGACAAATCTGAGAACATATGTAATGAGAAAAAATTTTTGCATGCAACTAAAGTTCATTTTTAACCAGACTGAAATATATTGTATCTTTTAGAAGTTTTATGTAATCTCCCATGAACCACAAAGAATACGCCTGTATAGATACAGAAAACAAAATAAGAAAGAAGTAAAAGCATATCAAAGTACAAATAAAACAGCCACAAGAGAAACAGAAAGAGAGAAAATGTAGGACAAAGATGCAAGAATCAAACAGAACAACAACAAAAAAATTAGTAAGTCTCTTTGCTTCAGAAAACTTTCCAATTAAGAGACATACTTTCAATAAAGACATGTATTTAAAATTATTAAAAACCAAGATCCAATTTGCCTTTCTACAAGGGTCAGCTGACATCTAATGATAAAAAATATTGAAGGTGGCAAAATAGATTTAGACATTGCATGCAAATACTAACCAAATGAGAACAGAAGAAGTAAAAATAGTATTACAAAATCTACATCTTAAGTCAAAAACTGTCATATCTTACATAAAGTATTTTAAGTCAAAATTGCAAAGAGACAAAGAAGGACATTAAACAATAATAGATTAACTGGGAACCTATGACAAATTTGTGTGTGCATGTGTGTGTGTGTGTCTGTGTCTATGTCACACTAAGCTTCCAAATATATAAAGCAAATATTGACAGACTGGAAGAAACACCTAGACAGCAATATAATTATAGTAGGAAATTTCAATAACCCACTTTCTGTAATAAAAATAAAACAAGACAGAATATTAGTAAGTGAAGAGAGGAACTGAAGGCAGTATAATACAATCTTTTTTTTTTTTGAGTTTTGCTCTTGTTGCCCAGGCTTGAGAGTGCAATGGCACAATCTCGGCTCACCACAACCTCCGCCTCCTGGGTTCAAGCGATTCTGCTGCCTCAGCCTCCTGAGTAGCTGGGACTACAGGCATGCACCACCATGCCTGGCTAATTTTGTATTTTTAATATAGACGGGGTTTCTCCACATTGGTCAAGCTAGTCTCGAACTCCTGAACTCAGATGATCCGCTTGCCTTGGCCTCCCAAAGTGTTGGGATTACAGGCGTGAGCCACGGCGCCCGGCCAGTACAATTATTTTTAACAGAGAAATAGAGAAGAGTCCTCAAGAATATGAGGAAACATATCCTTCTCAATAGCTTATGCAATATTCTCTTTGATAGACCACCTGTTAGGCCAAAAACGGCATCTTAAAAATTTGTTAAATTTGACATTTTATGAATTACATTCTATGATCAAAATGGAATGAAAGTATAAAATAGAAAAAAAGGCTGGGTGTACTGGCTTACACCTGTAATCCCAACACTTTGGGAGGCTGAGGCAGCTCTACTAAAAATACAAAATTAGCCAGGCATGGTGGCACATGCCTGTAGTCTCAGCTACTTGGGAGGCTGAGGCAGGAGAATCGCTGGAGGCAGAGGTTATGGTGAGCCACGATTGTGCCATTGCACTCCCGTCTGGGCAACAAGAGTGAAACTCTGTCTCAAAACAAAAAACAAAACAAAACAAAAAAACTACAATAAATTTGAATAGCCAAAGCAATCTTGAGGAAAAACAACAAAGCAGAGGGACATCATATTTATAATTTCAGACTATATTTCAAGAATATACTAATTAAAAAGGATGGAATGTGCAGAAAATTAACATAAAAACCAATAGAACAGTGACGACTATTCTCACACATTTTAGACATGATGCAAGAGAGAACTAAAAAAATAGTTTAACATAAAGTTTCTCAAAATCATGCAGGTATTTGTGTGTCCCCCAAAACAATGGAAAAGCAGTCAGATTATGTAGTCTCTTATATGCCATAGAGGACTCTGGCTCTCACTGTAAACTTGAAGGAAAATCAATGAAGTGAAAGTAGACTCCTTAGAGAATTTAAAAGCCTAAGACAGAAGATGGCCCTATGTGAGAGCAACAACAACAACAAAAAAACCGAAACACACACCTCAGGCTTCCCAGAATCTATTTGCTTTGGAACACAGCTTCCCAAATCACATTATAGGGACTTGCCTTTTTTTTTTTTTTGTAATCTTCCCACCTTTCATCTATGTCAACTGTTTTATTCACTCTCACCTACCTGGGGGTGTGGCTACCATACTGTGTCTCTTCATATTCCAGGGATCTTTTCCTTGCTCCAGACAGGTGATCAGATCTGGCTTAGAGACATCAATACCTGCTTTATTAAAAATAAGTAACATGAATCTTGCTCATATTCTCTAATTACCTACCTATTACTGTGCTTAGTAAAGAGGATGTAATAGAGTATTCTAGAAAATTCATCCCAAAATTCTATTTAATGACAGAAAGTTCTTAACATTTAGAAAATATTTTAAATTTGTAGGCCCTTAATTTCACTACTCAGTACTTATGAATCAAAAATTAGTGGTGGCAAATAGATTTTAACATACGGGCAACAATATTTTATACTACTAAATTTCCGAAACTACCACTACTCTAGAGTGAAGGGTACAGACCAGCTCAGGAATGCAAAAAGTTCAGGCTAAGATAAAACATCTTGAGGAAATTTTTTTTTCTACGCAGATAATTCCTCGAGATTTTTTGAAAACAGGAATCAGAAACTCATTTATGCAAAGCATAAATTACCAAAAATTATTCTACAAAAATGGAGAAATGAAACCTTTAGTGTATATAACGAATGGTGCATTAAAGTTATTCTCACCCAAGAACACCAGGTTTCTGAAGTTCTCTAACATCACTTTCCTATACAAATCTTGCTGAGCAGTGTCCAGACATTGCCACTCCTCCTGAGAGAATTCTATGACCACATCCCTAAATGTCAACGGCCCCTGAAAAACACACATACACACATATTTACAAGTGTCCACGGGTAGAATTTATCATTTGAATTAAGGTTAAATGAGAGAGTAAAGAAAGTTGGTTCTGACTTACAGGAATGACTGAAATCATCCAACATTCTCAACATAGAAATATTCTCTAATGTATTCTCTAACTCTGAGAAGAGAATGGTTTAAGATCCACAATACCAGTGTATATATGATAATTTTATGAACAATAAGGTATAAAACTAAAGGCATAAACACAAACATGTACATTTTTTAGTGTTATATTTGCATCACAAAGAATGAGTAGTGCATATTTTTTAGGCAAAAATGACATGTTGAGTTAGACGGCCCCTCTCAAGTTTCAATGTGAACAATAAACTGGAGATCTTGTGCAGATTTTTATTTTCAGAAGATGTGAAATAAAGTCGGAGATTCTGAATGTCTAACAAGCTCACTAGTAATGCCAATGTGTTTGGCCCAAAAAGAATATTTTGTCAAACATCCAGTAAGTGGAAGAGTCTGAGTTTTACCAATTTTTCTGGCCTGTAAACAAAGATAAGAGTCTTCATTTTCCAAAGATAGACATATGCAAACAAAACCTAAGAAAGAAAGGCAGCTACCAGATTAAATGTGATGGTTTATGCACAGCTCTTCTTTAGCTACATAAAGATACTTAATAATGAAGAGAAAAATAATTAACTCTATACTGAAATAAATATTTCAGAGAGCTCTTGAAGTAAATTTTAAAATCAACTGCACGAGGACAAATGTTTATGATGTGCTGACGCACACCAAATAACACAGCATCACTGCTGAGATACTGCCCCCCAGAAAGTATAGTCTGAATTTAATCATACAGAAAAAATCAGTTTTATGCAGTTTAAGATGCAGATATCTCCTACGTTCTGAAATTTTTAATAACAATTTAAAGTAGTCTTTCTTGAGCACCCCAGAAAGCATTGCCCAATAATTTTTTTTTCATAACTTTCAGGGTAATAAATGCCATCCTGTTTAAATGAGGATTTTCTTAATCCTGTTCTGAATAGAGCTAATGAACACATATGAAACCTCAACATTACATGTTCTCCGTCTTTACTAAGAACATTCCCCCAACAGGAATCTTGAGTATCCACATCTTCCCACGTTCAACAGCAACAAGGGAAACATTTTTAATACTGCAGATTATAAATTCATGGTAAGAATTCTGCATGGCATATAAGAAGTCATGATTTAGAGAGTGTAGAGAAGGCTCTGGGATATAGGAGAGAAATATTTTGCAAAGACCCTTGACTATCACAAGAATTTTTTAAAGTAGTTAAACTCATTAGGGGAAAGAAACACAAGCAGAGAAGTAAAGGTTTGCAAGGACTAAATGCATCGCACTCCAGGAGGCAGAGTGGACACAGCTCTTCATCTGAGACATGTTTAGCTGAGGGAAAAAAAAAGCCATTTTTCCTCTTTCATCTTCTTTGGAAATGCTTTTCAGATGACATTCTCTGGAGAAGTTATGCCTGCATCTTGAAAAAATTCCTTTAAAGGTGTCAGCACCACCTGTTTACCTGCAAGCCTCACACCCACAGAAAAAATAAATAAGACCTGTAGAAAAAGCCCACCCATTTCTGTCCTTTATAGCAGCAGAGATTCAGGAACAATGAACTGCTTGATGAATATAAAAATATGTTTCTCTATTTCTGTCTTCAGGTGCCTGCCTTTGCCACAAACACCAGCAATTTCTGCTACAGTAATGGAAATATGGGTGACATTGACCTCTCCCTATCAAAACCAAACAGAACAGTACCTGTGACTACCTTTTAGTGCAAACTCTCATGAATGTATCTTGAACCCCACACACTTGATTCTGGTCTCGCCTTAGAGTCACATGAGAAACAATTAAAACAACACAAATACTTTCACCTAGAACAATACACAGAATCTGTGGAAAGGGTACAAGTAAAGAGATTGCTGCAAATTGGCCATGTAATGCTAATGAGAAGTCTAGGCTGATAACCACTTAGCTAAGCATTGCCTCTCAAGCTTTAATGAACTCAAAAACCACTTGGTAATGTCGGTCCCACTTTATGTAATGTTATTCTGTAGGTTTGGAAAGGGTCCATGGATGGGTGTTTCAAACAAGTCCCCTGTCAGTGCTGATGTTGCTCCCCCTGGGCTCATTATTAGCATTAGAGAAAGCAGGCACAGCACAGGGTCACTTACACTCCACACTCTTGTCACAATACAATATTTCTGATACACAAAGAAAGACAAAAAATGTAAAGTTTCATATTCTTTGCTGGCTCTCTAAAGTTTACAGAGGACAGAGAAGGTAACAATGTCTGAATAAGTCTGCATTTAAAAAACAACAAGTACACATGAACTAATGCAATGTTTATTAAGCAGGTACTATGTGCTCAATAGTACGTTAGAGAGCACTGTGCTGGGAATAACACATTATGTGTTATTATTTGTTATTATGTCCTAATAACACCTTGAAAGTTCATAGTAAGTATTCAATAATTCTCAGGATTTAGATAAAGGACCCAGAATTATTATTTTCTTCTCTGTTTCTCTGTCATTGATTTTCTTAAAAACATGTGCACTAAAAGCTATATACAGACAGATGAAGATATATAGATAACTAAAAGCTAAATATAGACAGATGAAGATATATAAAGAAACACAGACATAGAAAGAGCTTAATATAGTTTAGAGAAATTTTTTTGTGTTTATATTTACTTGTTTATGACTTGTAGAGCACCTACTGGATCTGCAGGAATAGAAAAGTTGCTAAATGGAATGTTTCTGTAAGTACTGGTTTTACTACAAAATTAAAAAATTAAGATCTTAAAATGTATAGTTTATTTTTCTTATGTATCTGTTTTTGGGTTTCAGGATATTGTGAGCACCAGCTCTAGAAAGTCAGTAGGATTTACCCCCCAAAACTTGAATCTTTATAAATCCATTTTGTAAGGAAAGACTCCAGAGTGGGGCCAGGCCTAAATAAGGCCTCCAAAAATGGTGAATCTGATCAGAACTGGGGCAGGGAAAAGAAACTAGGTAGAACTTGTTTTCTACATCACTGGGGTATTTCCAGTTTTGTTTTTCCTAACCTACCTAAGAAAAACTTAAATCCTGGCCTGGCATGGTGGCTCATACCTGTAATCCCAGCATTTTGGGAGGTCGAGGTGGGTGGATCGCCTGAGGTCGGGAGTTCAAGACCAGCCTGACCAACATGGAGAAACTCCGTCTCTACTAAAAATACAAAATTAGCCGGGGTGGTGGTGTACTCCTGTAATCCCAGCTACTCGGGAGGCTGAGGCAGGAGAATCGCTTGAACCCGGGAGGTGGAGGTTGAGGTGAGCCGAGATCGTGCCACTGCACTCCAGCCTGGGCAACAAGAGCGAAACTCCGTCTAAAAAAGAAAAAAAGAAAAAAGAAAAAAAAAAAACCTTAAATCCCAGAGTTATGTAACACAATCTATTTTTGTCACTGCTGTCAATTTTATAACATATACTAATAAGCAATTTAAATGTTTAAATTTTAAAGTTTTCTAGGATAATTTTATTAGAAGATAAATATGTATTCTTAGAAAAGTAAAAGAAACACAAATAATAGTAACAACTCTTCAGTGCATAAATATACCTTCAGGTGATAACTTCAGAAGTCACAACAATATTAAAAAGAAGCAGCCCAAGTTGTTTTTGCACACATCTATTCATTGTACCAACCATCTAATGCTTAATTCAAACTTGTATCCAGTTGCTGGTCTAGACTAAAATTTCCTGGATGGCAGGGACCTTGACCGCTTCATCTATTTTTTTGAATGATCGTATGAAACGGAAGCAATTAGTTTGTTTGGGTCACCAGACCTCCTCTTTTTCTTTCACCCCAGTACCAGAAAACTTGAGAAACTCTCATCTGGGTAACAACCGATGTTATCTCTTGGTTGTTATGAGGGAGAAAAAAACACAGGATGTCTCCTTTCTCTTACAACAAGACAGAAACAGAATTAATCATTCTTGTTAACCTGATATAATTCTACCCTTGACATCCTCAAATGTCTTAAGGACACCCAGATGATTAGGAGAGGGTTCCCAGTGACCAGGGCTGATGGCCCAGTGATAAGCCAGGCTGGAGAAACTCGGGTTGATTCTAAATAGACAATGGAACTGCCTTGGTGGAGCTCCAGAACCTGGATCCCCTATCCTGATTTGCTAGCTTTTGGGTAAGAAGATGGACAAGAATACTAAGCCTCTGGATCCTTTGTGGCCTTGATCTCTCACTCTTAAGATGCTTGTTTACACTTACAGATTCTGTCATTAGATTCTACTTACACCTAGAGCCTCTCCCAGACTGTAGCAGGTCACTGAACAAGACTGAAAAGCTTAAAGAGCCACACTCTCAAATGGGGGATTTAAGATTTCTACACTGACATCTCATAATACAGAAAATGCCTTCTGTTGGTTTTCAGTACATTCTCAATCCAAAGTCTGGCCCTGTCTTGTAAATCCCAGGCAGAGGCCAGAACTTATGTGCAGATTCTAGGTGGGATCAACCTGACTCTGCATCCTTGGGTGTTACAGCAAGCAGAGTACAATTAAAGGAGAGATCCCTTCATACAGGCTGCTCTAGCACATTCTAAGTAATATGTCTACCTAAAAGAAAAAAACTGAGGCAACATGAATATCAGTAGAGAATTCATCTGGGCCAAGCTTGCAGATTGTAACCTTGGAGCAAAGATACATCCTCCAAAGACTGAACAAATAAGAAATTGGATCCCTGAATAGACCAGTAACAAGCTCCAAAACTGAGTTAGTAATAAATAGCCTACCCACCAAAAACATCAAAGAATCAGAAAAATTTACAGCTGAATTCCACCAGATGTAAAAATAAGAGTTGGTACCACTTCTAATATTATTTCAAAAGATTGAGAAAAGGGGACTTCTTTCCAACTTATTCTATAAAAATAGCATTATTCTGATACCAAACTCTGGCAAATATAAAACAAAAAATAGAAAACTTGAGGCCAATATTCTTAATGAACATTGATGAAAATATCCTCAACAAAATACTGGCAAACCGAATCCAGGAGAACATCAAAAACCTAACGCACTATGATCAACTTGGTTGTATCTCTGAAATAAAAGGTTGGTTCAACACACAATAAATGTTACTCATCATATAAACAGAACTAAAGACAAAAACCACAAAGTTGTTTCAATAGATGTTTTAAAAGCTTTCAATAGCCCGGGCATGGTGGCTCACGCCTGTAATCACACCACTTTGGAAGGCCGAGGCAGGCGGATCATGAGGTCAGGAGTTCAAAGACCAGTCTGACCAATACGGTAAAACCAATCTCTACCAAAAATACAAAAATTAGCCAGGTGTGGTGGCGTGCACTTGTAATCCCAGCTACTCAGGAGGGTGAGGCAGGAGAATAGCTTGAACCCGGGAGGTGGAGGTTGCAGTAAGCTGAGATCATGGCACAGCACTCCAGCCTGGGAAACAATGTGAGACAATGTCTCAAAAAAAAAAAAGAATGAAGCTGGAAGCATTACATTGCCCCTCTTCAAACTACATTACAGTAACCAAAGCAGCATTATACTGGCATAAAACCAGATTCATAGAACAATGCAACAGAATAGAGAGCCCACAAATAATGCCACACACCTCCAACCATCTGATCTTTGATAAACCTGACAGGAATGTGAAAAGAAATCTGTATTTAATAAATGGTACTGGAATAACTAGTTAGCACTATGTAGAAGATTGAAACTGGTCCCCTTCCTTACACCATATATAAAAATCAACTCAACATGAATTGAAGACTTAAATGCAAAACTTAAAACATGCATGTTCATTTCACCACTGTCCACAATAACAAAGACATCGAATAAACCTAATTGCCTATTGTTGGTAGACTAGATTGAAAACATAGTACAGTAGCATGAGGTGACTCACACTTGTAATCCCAGTGCTTTAGGAGATTAAGGCAGATGGAATGCCTTAGCTCAAGAGTTAAAGACCAGCCTGGGCAACATGGCAAAGCCGCATCTCTACAAAAAATAAAAAAATAAAAATTAGGCATGATGGTGTGAGCCTATAGTTCCAGTTACTTAAGGGGCTGAGGTAGGATTCCTTAAGCCTTGAGCCTTGGAGGTGGAGGCTGAAGTGAGCCAAGATTGCACCACTGCCCTCCATCCTGTGTGACAGAGTGAGACACTGTCTCCAAAAAACAAAATAAAGATGTAATCAAAGTAAAATATGGTACATAAAAATCATGGAAGACTATGTGGCCATATAAAAACAACACAAAGCTGGGTGCTGTGGCTCATGCCTGTAATCCCAGCACTTTGGGAGGCCAACGCAGGTGGATTACTTGAGATCAGGAGTTCAAGACCAACCTGGCCAATATACTAAAACCCTGTCTCTACTAAAAATACAAAAAATTAGCTGGGCGTCGTGGCAAGTACCTGTAATCCCAGCTATTCGGGAGGCTGAGGCAGGAGAATCACTTGAACTTGGGAGGCAGAGGTTGCAGCGAGCAGAGATCACGCCACTGCATTCCAGCCTGAGCAACAGAGTAAGAATTCGTCTGGCTGGGTGCGGTGGCTTATGTCTGTAATCCCAGCATTTTGGGATGCCAAAGTGGGCAGATCACAAGGTCAGGAAATCGAGACCATCCTGACCAATGTGGTGAAACTCCGTTTCTACTAAAAATACAAAAATTAGTGGGGCTTGGTGGGGTACACCTGTAGTCCCAGCTACTCGGGAGGCTGAGGCAGAACTGCTTCAACCTGGGAGGCTAAGGTTTCAGTGAACCAAGATCGCACCATTGCACTCCAGCCTGGACAACAAGAGCAAAACTACGTCTCAAAAAAAAAAAAAGAAAAAAAAAAAAATTTGTCTCAAAAAACAAGCAAACAAAAAAAAACACCAAGATTAAGTCCTTTGCAGCAACATGGATGGAGTTGGAGACCATCATTCTTAGAAAATTAATGCAAAACAGAAAATCAAATGCATGTCATCATTTATAAGGAAGAGCTAAATAATAAGAACACATGGACATAAAGAAGGAACAGTCACAGAGGCCTAGTTGAGGACGAAGGATAAAAGGACAAAGAGGATCAGAAAAAAATACCTCTTTGGTGCTATGCTTAGGAACTCACTGACAAAATAATCTACACCAAACCCCCATGAAACAATTTTACCTATATAACAAACCTGCATATGTATTCCTGAACCAAAAAGAAAAGTTAAGAAAAGAAAAACCCATGAGTGCTAAAGAAGAGTGCAGTGTAACTGGAAAGAACTGTTTGTTCTACAGATAGTGGTCCTGGTGGGGCTGTACTCTGATTTATTTCTGTGTCCATGCAGGTAGATAAGATTATGAACAGGTGCTCCATAATGCTAAGTAGATGGAGAAAACAGGTTACTGCTGCATATTCAGTGTCTGGGGGTGGAGATATGCCAGGAGACTTGTAGACACTTTTGTGGCTTTTTGGCAAGAAACACTAGGATCAAAAATGCAGTGGTGAAGTTCCTGATGGTGGTGCCTAGTCCTGGGAGGACTGTGGACACATCAATGTCTAATGGGTGTGCTTGTGAGTGGGTGGGAATCCTGTGGTGGCAGCTGTGAGACAAGGGAGTCTGTCATTAGAGCTCCTTTCCTCTGAGTTTTCATTCTCTCACCCTAAGAGAAGACCTGGAATCACAGGACAATGGGCAGTGGGACAGTCTGTACAGAACAGAGCCTTCCATTTTCAGACACCTACAGTTCCATTGCAGGCCACGCCTCTGTGATATCTTTCTTCTGGCACCAAATCTGTAGAGTTTGCTGAATACCAAGCAATTCTCTAACACCAACTCGGTGTGTAATATTTGAATTCTGACACCACCCAGAGTCAGCACAGACGCTGATTCCAGGGGCTCAGTCTCACAACACTGTCCTCACTGCAGATGCCAGTCACAAACCCCATAGGCCCATCTGTCTGTCTGAGCTACTGTTTAAAGATTGGGGACTCTTTCTCAAGTTCAATTATCTGATCGAGCTACTCACAGAACTCAGGAAAACACTGTAGTTATGTTTACCAGTTTATTATAAAATATACAACTGATGAAAAGTCAAATGTAAGAAATGTATAGGACAAGAGCAGTTTATAGAAAGAAATACCCTTCCCATTATGACTTAGATGGTGCTCTCTTTTCTTATGTATTACATAGCCAGACACAGACTCTGTCAGAGGTGCACAGCCTCCATTTTGAATAGGGGCTGAGTAAAATAAGGCTGAGACCTACTGGGCTACATTTCCAGATGGTTAGGCATTCTGAGTCACAAGATGAGATAGGAGGTCAGCACAAGATACAGGTCACAAAGACCTGGCTGATAAAATAGCTTGCAGTAAAGAAGCAGGATAAAATCCACCAAAACCAAGATGGTGATGAGAGTGACTTCTGGTCATTCTCCTGCTACCCTCCCACCAGTGCCATGAGAGGTTACAAATGCCATGGCAACATCAGGATGTTACATCGTAAAGGTCTAAAAAGGAGCTATATAAATAATCCACCCTTTATTTAGCATATAATTTAAAAATAACCATAAAAATACACAACCAGCCTATGGAGAAAGCCATTTCTTTTATTTCTTTACTTTCTTAATAAATTTGCTTTCATTTTATGACTTGCCCTGAATTCTTTCTTGAGCAAGATACTAGAACCCTCTCTTGGGGTCTGAATCAAGACTTCTTTCTGGTAACATTTTCCTGGCAACTACAAAAGGACTATACTTAAGAGACCTCTGTCCCCGCCCCCATAAAATTATCTGTGGATACCAACTGGCTGACTTTGAGTCCCTATACCTAGATAAAGGATGAGATTAGGTTGGAGGCACAACTTAGGAAAGTCAGAGTCTCTTCTAAGACAGCGTGGGTTAAAGGAGCCTCTTAAAGAAGGCAAGGATGCTTGACTGTACTTGGATTCAAGGTCCAACTTAGGAAGTTTATAGTCCTTCCTAAGATTTAGGTTAGAAACCCCTCTCAGCAAAGTCCCTCTCAGCTAAGAAATGGTTTCACATTACTGGATGTTAATTGCTATTCTTTTAGATTAATCTGTCTTGCACTCTTTGCTGGTGCCTATGAGTGACAGAATTAGGCATCCATAGGACCAAGGGATATGGGGAGCTTTTTCTCCTCTAAAAGGGGAAACCTGAGAGCTGATGGGACTTCTGGAAATGATCCTTTTGCTATCAAGAAGCGGCTGCCTGAATTTGTCAAATATATTGCAGTTGTACTTTTTGTGTAGAAATGCAGGATAAACTTTCTGGATGTTTCCTATTCTTTTTTTTTTTTTTTTTTTTTTTTTTTGAGATGGAGTCTCCCTGTCACCCAGACTAGAGTGCAGTGGTGCGATCTTGGCTCACTGCAACCTCTGCCTCCTGGGTTCAAGTGATTCTCCTGCCTCAGCCTCCTGAGTACCTGGGATTATAGGCACGCCCCACCACGCCTGGCTAATTTTTTGTATTTTTGGTAGAGACAGGGTTTCGTCATGTTGGCCAGACTGGTCTTGAACTCCTGACCTCAAGCGACCCGCCCGCCTCAGCCTCCCAAAGTGCTGGGATTACAGGCATGAGCTACCACGCCCAACCTACCCAACCTAGATGTTTTCTTAAATTAAACACTAATTAATCTTAGAGAGAACCCCTTTTTTGAAACTCAGAGTTATGAATGGCCGTCACCATACTGATGAGTTTTGACTGAGCTCCAGTCTACCTCAAATACAAAAGACTCTAATAGTTAAGGAAGAATATCATTGCCCCTATACAGCATGAAGTAGTTACAGAAGATGACTTTTCATCCCTCTTGTGATTAAGGGGGTTTTTTGTACAAAAGAGGGGAGAAATGTCAGAGGCGTATTGAACCAGGGCAAATCCATTTTGAATAGGGGGTGGTTAAATAGGGCTGAGACCTACTGGGCTGAATTCCCACATAGTTAGGCATTCTATGTCACAGGATAAGATAGGAGGTCAGCACAGGATACAGGTCATAAAGACCTGGCTAGCAAAACAGCTTGCAGTAAAGCAGCAGCATAAAACCCAACAAAATCAAGATGGCAATGAGTGTGACCTCTGGTCATCCTCACTGCTACGCTCCCACCAGTGCCATGACAGTTTACAAATGCCATACAAATATCAGGAAGTTACCCTATATGGTTTAAAATTGGGATAATAATCCACCTCTTGTTTAGCCATCATGGTGAAACCCGTCTCTACTAAAAATACAAAAATAATTTAGCTGGGTGTGGTGGTGGATGGCTGTAGTCCCAGTCAGCCAGGAGGCTGAGGCAGGAGAATGGCTTGAACCTGGGAGGCAGAAGCTGCTGTGAGTAGAGATCATGCCACCGCACTCCAGCCTCACAACAGAGCAAGACTCCATCTCAAAAAAAAAAAAAAGAACCATAAAATGGGCAACCAGTAGGTCTCCAGACTGCTCTGCCTATGGATTAAGCAATTCTTTTATTTGTTTACTTTCTTAATAAACTTGCTTTCATTTTACTCTATGAACTCACCCAGAATTCTTCTTTAGAGTGAAATCCAAGGACCCTCTCTTGAGGTTTAGACTGGGACCCTTTTTTGGTAAAAACCTGGCACCTTTTCTTCTTTTTCTCATTAAAAGAGTCAGCTGTATTTGTCTTCAGTGGTCTAAATAAAATTTTTCACAGACTACTGAATTTTAAGCTACCCTCAATCTGAGCCATTATACCAAGTCATTCTATATGCCTCCTAAGAACATGCTGACTTCAGGATAAAACATTCTCTGATCTGAAATCTGATTTTTAACCCCCATTTGCCATTCCCCTCCATACTTTCTAATCTTGTAGGCTCCACTCTATGAAAAAAAGCCCTTGTCTACCTAAAATTGCATTCCTTAAAGTTTTTATAATTGGTATTCCTCCTGTTGCAATCCTCTTTTTGAATTCTTTTTTTTTTTTTTGAGACGGATTCTTGCTCTATTGCCCAGGCTGGAGTGCAGTGGCATGAATCTCGGCTCACTGCAACCTCCATCTCCTGGGTTCAAGCATTTCTTTTGTCTCACCCTCCTAAGTAGCTGGAACTACAGGTGCACATCTCCACGCCTGGATAATTTTTGTATTTTTAGTAGAGATGGGGTTTCACCATATTAGTCAGGCTGGTCTCGAACTCCTGACATCAGGTGGTATGTCCGCCTCAGCCTCACAAAGTCCTGGGATTACAGATGTGAGCTACCATGCCCGGCTCTAGAATTCAATTTTTTTTTTTTTTTTGAAATGGAGCCTCACTCTGTCACCCAGTCTGGAGTGCAGTGGCATCGTGTCAGCTCACTGCAACCTCTGACTCCTGGGTTCAACCATTTCTCCTCTCTCAGCCTCCAGAATAGCTGGGATTACAGGAACCTACCACCATGCCCAGTTAATTTTTGTATTTTTAGTAGAGATGGGGTTCCACCATATTGGTCGGGCTGGTCTCAAACTCCTGACCTCAGGTGATCTGCCCACCTTGGTCTCCCAAAGTGCAGGGATTACAGGTATGAGCCACCGCGCCTGGGTCTGGAATTCAAATTTTTTAACAGAAATCTAACTTTGTAACATATTACAAAGTCTAGAAACTGCCTTAAAACAATAACAACTTCATGGTCAGTAAGACCCTCCCAGTCCCCTTTTGTCTTAACCTTAACTCATCTGCCTGTAGCTTTCCAGGATTCTGTAGCTTCTCTCAGCAGAAAGGCTTCTTCCATGACTGGAGTGAGCAGGCTGGAACACCTGCAGGAGAGGCTCTCCAGAAAAAACTAACTGGACCTTTAATAACCTCCTTTTGCAGTCTCAATATGAGCTTTAGCTCTGAGTCACTGGGCTCAAGCTTTAATTTCCATGTTAGAGTTACTCACTTGGTTTTTGAAACTAAGTGTTTGAAAAATCCAAAAAAATTACTCAAACAGTGTTCATATAAGGGAAGAAAATTTTAAGGTGCTTACATTTTATACCTTAATAAGAAAAGCAAAAGTATTTCTTTCAGAAAATAAATGTATTATTTTATTAATTCCATTAAAAATCATGCAGCAAACATTTAGTCACGTGGAAACACTTCTAGGCAGTACCAAGTTTCATCTCATAAAATTAAGCATAAAACTCAGAAATCAAGATAACAGAATTCAAACAGAGATATTCGCTGTCAAAAATTTACCCTGAGAAAAAAAGGAACTGATGTTTTTATGAATCTATGTAACTCACCAATTATCTACCACATTTTCTTGTGGAAATGTATTCATTTTCTACAGCAAAAATGGAATAGAGATTTTTCCTCTTCTTTTTTGGTAGCATTCTAAAAGCTAAGCCTTGAAATTCTATTTGAAATCACCCAGCCATAAAAAAACCACACCTGAGAAAATTTGTAAACTCACTCTGGGAAAGAAAAAGGTAAGTGAAAATTTTTGACAGATGAAATATATGATTAATTTTTTTTGAAACCCACATCTTTTATGCCCTTTGTAAATATTTTTCTACCTTTCAAGCCCTACTAATATAACACAAGTTACAGCTAAAAAACGGAGGTGAAAATAAGTGAACAAATCTCAAGGTGGACAAATCCAGGAATGGCAGTGCTGGTTAAATAACAGATGTGTCTGACTCATGTTTCAAGTCAGGCCATTCAATTACTGGAGAGATCCTTCCACCCACTCCTGCTCACTTATGTGCTCAAGAACCACCCATTCAGAAGACACTGCACCATTTCTCGGTGACTGTCCCAGGTGCATTTTACTTTGCAAGCTCTTACGCCATCTCACTGGAGTCAGTTTGTTGTTGTTTTTGTTGTTTGTCTTTTGGGATACTAGTTTTTGGTCACATATTTTTCACTTTTGTTTTACTTTTTCTTTTACTATATTCATTTCACTATTCTGCTCCCTTACAGAATCCAGGGGGCAGAAATCATTTCTGTGTTTTCCCCTCACTACCAGCATCTGATTGGCTGACAAGCAATTTATCTCCATGAAATGGAAGCTGGGTTGATAGAAGACAATTTATTCATTATTAGAATAATTATTATTATCACTATTATGAGACGGAGTTTCACTCTTGTTGCCCAGACTAGAGTGCAATGGCAGGATCTCGGCTCACCGCAACCTCTTCCTCCCAGGTTCAAGTGATTGTCCTGCCTCAGCAACCCAGAGTAGCTGGAAATTCAGGCATGCACCCCCATGCCCAGCTAAGTTTTTTGTATTTTTAGTAGAGACGGGGTTTCCCCATGTTTGTCAAGCTGGTCCCGAAGACAATTTTAACATATCATGGGGTTACCTTTTCAAAATAAGAGTACTCCAGAAGATTCCTCTCAGCCCCAGGGTATCCACTTGCCCCCTTGACAGGATACACTCCATATCTCAGGTCGTCCTATGGGAGAAAATAAACCAGAGCCGATATCCACTAGACACTCTAGTTGACATAACCATGGCAGATATCTCAGTTTATCCCCAGATAATACTGAAACCCAGGACCAGGAAAAAACTAAATGGTGGCTGAGGACACATCACCCCATAAATTTTCCAAAGTGGAACTCTGACCCAAAAAAATTCTGATAACATCTCTGTGCCTAAAAAGATAAAAGGAAAAAACACACTGAGATTTTTTGCAATACAGTGTGAGGGGATTATCATTTGCTTTCTTTTCATGGAAAATATTTACAAACAGATAACAAATCTTCTTAAAAGCACCATTTGTCTGGGTGTGGTGGCTCACGCCTGTAATCCCCACAGTTTGGGAGGCCAAGGCGGGCAGATCACCTGAGGACAGGAGTTCAAGACCAGCCTGACCAACATGGAGAAACCCCATCTCTATTAAAAATACAAAATTAGCTGGGCATGGTGGCACATGCCTGTAATCCCAGCTACTCCAAGGCTGAGGCAGGAGAATCGCTTGAACCCGGGAGGCGGAGGTTGAGGTGAGCCGAGATCTGCCACTGCACTGCAGCCTGGGCAACAAGAGCAAAACTCCATCTCAAACAAAAAACAAACAAACAAAAAACCCCAAAAACCCCATTTATGCAGGGCGCAGTGGCTCACGCCTGTAATTCCAGCACCTTGGGAGGCCAAGGCAGGTGGATCACCTGAGGTAGGGAGTTCCTGACCAGCCTGACCAACGTGGAGAAACCTTATCTCTTTTTTAAAAAATACAAAATCAGCCGGGCATAGTGGGGTATGCCTGTAATCCCAGCTACTTGGGAGGATGAGGCATGAGAACCTCTTGAACCTGGAGGTGGAGGTTGCAGTGAGCCCAGTAGGCACCTTTGCACTCCAGCCTGGGCAACAAGAGCGAAACTCCGTCAAAAAAAAAAAAAAAAACAAAAAACACCATTTAATGCTTTGCCAAAAAATAATTAATTAAAATATGGTATAAAAAGTACACTACAAAATACGTGGCCAGGCGCGGTGGCTCACGCCTGTAATCCCAGCACTTTGGGAAGCCGATGCGGGCGGATCACCTGAGGTCAGGAGTTCGAGACCAGCCTGTCCAACATGGTGAAACCCCGTCTTTACAAAAAACACAAAAATTAGCCGAGTATGATGGCGCGCGCCTATAATCCCAGCTACTAGGGAGGCTGGGGCGGGAGAATTGTTTAAATCCGGGAGGCGGAGGTTACGGTGAGCAGAGATCCTGCCATTGCACTCCAGCCTGGGAGACAGAGGGAGACTCCATCTCAAAAACAAAACAAAACAAAAAACAAAAAAACACAAATATATGACAACGTGAATTAGGGAGGGAAAGCTGGCATTTGGGAACTCCAGAAGAAATTGAAAATTTAGTATCTTCCTGCAAGCCAGAATGAGGCTGGAGTAATGAGGGATGGTAGTTAGACTTAAGACCCTGCTTGGGACCAAGGTGAAAAATACAGCAGAAAATCACTTCCCTGTGGAGTGTGAAAATAAAAATTAAGTGGCAGGCAATTAGACTGACATGTCTCTAGTCCCTGGGTTCCTATTTTAATTAAAAAATGTAACTCGGGTGCATTATTTTTAATTACTACATTAAGAGAAACAAAATTCAGGCTTCATCAACTATAAACTGCCAATTGAGCTCCAATTACGTAACCAGGAAATTTTCACCTTTAATGTACAAATTAAGAAACCACATAACTGTACCTAACTAATTACTAAATTTGGTTTTCTTCATCATGCATTTTACAAAAGACTTTCTTTCAAGCCTCTCCCATAGACCACAAACTACAAACCATAGCTCGGTGCTCTACAATTCTAGAACCATTCTTTGATTAAATTATTTATTTATTTATTTATTTATTTATTTTGAGGCAGTCTCGCTCTTTATTTATTTATTTTGAGGCAGTCTCGCTCTGTCGCCCAGGCTGAAGTGCAGTGGCGCGATCTCGGCTCACTGCAAGCTTTGCCTCCTGGGTTCAAGCCATTTTCCTGCCTCAGTCCCCCAGGTAGCTGGGACTACAGGCGCCCGCCACCACGCCCGGCTCATTTTTTGTATTTTTAGTAGAGACGGGGATTCACGGTGTTAGCCAGTATGTTCTTGATCTCCTGACCTCGTGATCCGCCCGCCTCGGCCTTCCAAAGTGCTGGGATCACAGGCGTGAGCCACAGCGCCCGGCCTAGAACCACTCTTCGATTAAATTCTTTTAATATTTTTGCAGTGACTCCCATTAACTTTTAATAGGAGAAAATAGGAACTGGGAACCCCACGGAACAAAGTTCTTCCCATTCATGAACCAAGTCAGGATCCTCCCCTGACGACCCTCTCATAGTTCCTGCACAATCCGGTAGAGAAGCTGCGCTGCGAATGCAGAGATCCCCAGAGAGGGCTCCAGGCAAGGGCACAGTCACTATGCAGAGGACACAGGACGCCCGGGGGCCCGGCTGTCGGCGCAACCGCCATCTTATGGCTGAAGGCGACTGAGGCCGAGCCGGGCAAGGAGAACTCGGGGCGCAGATTGTGAAGCTGACTACAGGGAGGCCTGAGTCCCGCCACAGCCACTTCCCACCGGTTTCAACCAGCCCTTCCCCTCTCTCGGGATGTCGGACTCCGCACTCTCACCATTTCTAGGCTTCCGGGGGGTCCCGGCGTCCTAGCTGTGGATTCCCAATACCTGCAGGTCACAGGGCCACACAGCCTGCGCCTCTAGAAGCAGAGGACACAGCAGTGAAGACGAAACCTGGAGCTCCAGCTGCAGCTGGAGACAAAGGATCCGACAAATCCCGCCACATCCCGGAAGCCGTCCTCTCCGCTCAAGCTGCGTGCCTGATTGGACAGTACCCAGCCCAGCTTCGCTGATTGGATAGCGTTTAAAACCCCACCCCCTCAGGCCCTGACTGACAGAAGATGTAATTAGATGCTGGGCTGAATGAAGGAAGAGTGACCGTCTAGGCTGCAGCCTTTTCAGGCAGGGCTTCCTCCCTGAGCTGATAGGCCCACTCCAAAGGGTATTTGCATTCAATCTTGTGTATAAGGTAATATGCATTTGTAAATAATACATCATATGACTATACATAAATGAAAAGGATATAATAACAAAGGTTTTTAAATTTCAGGTTTTTTACCTTCCTGGCTTATGGTCCTTTGAGCAGGCAGCCTGAGATTTTAAAAAGGAGGTAATCCTCTGAAATAAAATATGAGCCACATGTGAATTTTGAATTTTCTAGTAGCCAAACTAGAATATTAAAAAGAAACAAGGGGTCAGGCGCGGTGGCTCACGCCTGTAATCCCAGCATTTTGAGAGTACAAGGCGGGCAGCGGATCAAGAGGTCAGGAGTTTGAGACCAGCCTGGATAACATGGTGAAACCCCGTCTCTACTAAAAATACAAAAATTAGACAGACGTGGTGGCGGGCGTCTGTAATCCCAGTTACTCAGGAGGCGGAGGCAGGAGAATTGCTTGAACCCGGGAGGCGAAGGAGGTTGCAATGAGCCAAGATCGCACCACTGCACTCCAGCCTGGGCAGACAGAGCAAGACTCCGTGTCTCGGAGGGGAAGAAAATAAAGAAAAGAAACAAGAGGCCAGGCGCAGTGGCTCACACCTGTAATCCCAGCACTTTGGGAGGCCGAGGCTGGTGGATCATGAGATCAAGAGATCGAGACCCTCCTGGCCAACATGGTGAAACCTTGTCTCTACTAAAAAAAATACAAAAATTAGCTGGGTGTGGTGGTGCGCACCTGTAGTCCCAGCTACTCGGTAGACTGAGGCAGGAGAATCGCTTAAACCCGGGAAGCAGAGGTTGCAGTGAGCCAAGATGGCGCCACTGCACTCCAGCCTGGTGACAGAGACTCCGTCTCAAACAACAACAACAACAAGGAACAGGTTGAATTGATTGTAACAATGTAATTAACCTAATATATACAAAATATTATCATTTTAATGTGTGAGGAATATGTAATTATTAATGAAGTATATAAATATTTGCAACTAAATTTTTTAAAATAACTCTGTATTTTACCTTTCTAGCATATCGCTGTTCAGACCAGGCACATTCCAGACACCCAGGAGCTACACATAGCAACTCTGATGTCAGTGGTGTGAAGGGACAGAGGCGAAGGAAGGGCCTCTCCCTACTAACATCTGTCTTCAGTTCTGAGGTTGGAACAGATAGTGGCCATAGAAGGAGCTGAGGGCAGCAGAAATAAAATAACCACAGGTAAACTACGGCTTACCACCTGTTGCCCACCTCTCTTTTAGAGATTAGGCTGTGACCATAGGATGATGGCGCTTAGGAGAAAAAAACTCTGTGTCTTCAGTTCTGCCCACACTCTTGAACTCCAATGTTTAGATACGGAGAAAATAGATTACAGGCAAACTTATTTTGCTAATTGGCCTTGACCCTAATTGCAAGGCTGTGGTTATCTGCTTTCTCCTGTGGTGTGGGAACTATGCAAATATAAACACCAATCACATGCATACATGTCTACCTGTATTTCTGCATTACCCAACATTCTCTTTCAAGACATCCTACTTTAAATTAGGGGAAGAAATCAGTACCTAGAGGCTGCCCACTGTTAGAAGGCAACAAGTAATCAACTTGTCACTAAATCCTGGCATCCTATCTGCACTGGGTGCATGTATTAGTTAGCTATTGCAGCATAACAAATCATCCAAAACTTACTAGTTTATAATTAAGATGGTCAGTCATTTAGGCTAGGCTGAGTGCGGCCATTATTCTGGTATCAGTTGAGCTCTTTCAGATTTGTATCATCAGCTGCTTGTCGACTAGCCAGCTGTACTTCTGGGGGTGATCTTCTGCTTCTGGGGCTGCCAACGGGGCACCTTGCTTCTCCTCCCCATGGTATCTTATTTTTCAGCTTGCTAACATGGGCTTTATTCATGGAGATTGCAGCATTCTGAACGAAAAACAGAAGCATTCAAAACCATTTGTGCCTGGCCGCAAACTAGCCCACTGTCATGTTCACAAGTTTCTACTGCCCTGAGCAAATAAAGCCAGCCAGATCTAGGGTTTGGAAGACAGATTCTGGATCTTGATAGAAACAGCTGTAAAAGTACCGGACAGTGGGCACAGATACAAGAGGGAAGAAAACTTGCTGCCATTTTGCAATCAGTATCAGTCCACCTTTTTTGCATATGTGGTATATAGTACTTCTCCATATCAACAAACATGTCCAAAGACCCACGAGTGCTAAGTGACTGGGCTAAGACTCAGGATCAGCTTTATCTGACACCAAAGCCCATGCACCTCCATAGGTCATGCTACTAAAGTAGCTGCCCTGCCCTAGACCCTTGAAATCCTGGAGAGTGACACTTCTACAGAATAAGTCAGATTCTTTTTAGGTTTGTGTTCATATACTACTGTTTATCACTGGAAATAATCCTCTTAAGAAATTGCAGAAGAGGCCAGGCGCAGCAGCTCATGCCTGTAATCGCTGAACTTTGGGAGGCCGAGGTGGGTGGATCATGAGGTCAGGAGTTCAAGAGCAGCCTGACCAACATGGTGAAACCCTGTCTCTACTGAAAATACAAAAATTAGCCAGGCGTGGTGGTGTGCACCTGCAATTCCAACTATTCAGGAGGCTGAGGCAGGAAAATTACTTGAACTGGGGAGGCGGAGGTTGCAGTGAGCTGAGATTGTGCCACTGCATTCCAGACTGGGCGGCAGAGCCAGACTCTGTATCAAAAAAAAAAAAAAATTGCAGAAGAACACAGAGGCTCACACCTATATTTTTAGCACTTTGGGAGGCTGAGATAGGAGAATTATGGGAGCTCAGGAGTTCCAGTGCAACCTGAGCAACATAATAAGATTTTGCTTTCATGACAAAAATGAAGAAATTAGCCAGCCATGCTGCTGCATGCCTGTAGTTGCAGCTAGTTAGGTGGCAGAGGCAAGAGGATTACTTGAGCCTGGAAGGTCCAGGCTGCAGTGAGCCATGATTGGTTACACCACTGCAACCAGAACTGGGCAATAGAGTGAGACCCTGTTTCAAGAAAAAAAAAAAAAAAAATTGGAGAAGCATTTTGAAAAGACATGGAATAATTTTGGGAAAAAGATGAAGGATGAGTTTAGAAAATCAAAGCTGAAAAGCACATTATTTATTTTTCATCATAGAAAATATTTGAAAACTTTTAAAGGAAAAAAAAAACTTTAGGCTGGGAGCGGTGGCTCACGCCTGTAATTCCAGCACTTTGGGAGGCCAAGGCAGGTGGATGATCTGATGTCAGGAGTTGGAGACCAGCCTGGCCAACATGGTGAAACCCCATCTCTACTAAAAATACAAAAATTAGTTGGCCGGGTGTGGTGGCTCACGCCTGTAATCCCAACACTTTGGGAGGCCAAGGCAGGTGGATCACTTGAGGTCAGAAGTTCAAGACCAGCCTGGCCAATATGGTGAAACCCCGTCTCTACTAAAAATACAAAAAATTGGCCAGGTGTGGTGGTGGGTTTCTGTAATCCCAGCTACTTGAGGGGCTGAGGCAGGAGAATCGCTTGAACCCAGCAGGCAGAGGTTGCAGTGGGCCAAGATCGTACCATTGCACTCCAGCCTGGGCAATAAGAGTAAGACTCCATCTCAAGGGAAAAAAAAAAAAAAATTAGCTGAGTGTGGTGGCAGGTGCCTGAAATCCCAGCTGCTCAGGAGGCTGAGGTAGGAGAAGTGCTTGAACCCAGGAGGCAGAGGTTGTAGTGAGCCGAGATCGTGTCATTGCACTCCAGGCTGGGCAACAAGAGTGAGACTCCATCTCAAAAAAAAGAAAAAAAAAAATGCAATGAGATAGACAGTAACACATTTGTAGCAGGGGACTTCAATACTCCACTGACAACACTAGACAGATAATCAAGACAGAAAGTCAACAAAGATACAATAAACTTAAACTATACCCATTCTATCCTAGAACAAATGGACTTAACACATATTTACAGAACATTCTACCCAACAATTGCAGAATGTGTATTTTTTATCAGCACATGAAACATTCTCCAGGATACACTATATGATAGGCCACAAAACAAGTCTTAATATATTTAGGAAAATAGAAATTATGTCAAGTACTCAGATCACAGTGGAATAAAACTGGAAATCAACTATGAAAGGAACCCATAAAACTATACAAATACATGAAAGTTAAACAATCTTTTCCTGAATAATCATTTACTCAACAGTGAAATCAAGATGGAAATATAAAAGCTCTTTGAGCTGAATGATAATAGTGACAAAACTTATCAAAACTTCTGGAATACAGCAAAGGCAGTGCTAAAAAGAATGTTCATAACAATGTCTATATCAAAAAGTCTGAAAGAGCTCAAATTTAAAAATCTAAGCTCATACCTCAAGAAACTAGAGAAACAAAAACAAACCAAACCCAAACCCAGCAGAAAAAAAATAACAAACATCAGTGCAGAAATAAATGAAATTGAAACAAAAAATTTCAAAAGATAAATGAAAAAGTTTGTTCTTTGATAATATAAACAAAATTGATAGGTCATTAGCAAGATTAACCAAGAAAAGCAGAGACAAGATTCAAATAATCTCAATTTGAAACAAAACAGGATATATTACCAGCAATCCCACAGAAACACAAAAGATTATTTAAGGCTACTATGAACATTATGAAATGTACAAACTAGAAAACCTAGAAGAGGTGAATAAATTTCTGGGAATATACAATTCTCCTAGAGTAAACCAGGAAGAAATAGAAACTCTGAACAGATCAATAACAAGTAGCAAGATTGAAACAGTAATAAATAATTGCCAACAAGAAAAGACTCTGGGACCAGATGGATTCACAGCTGAATTTTATCTGCCATTTAAACAAGAATTGGTACCAATTCTACTGAAACTATTCTAAAAAATAGAATAGGAAAGAATTCTTTCTAAATCATTCCATGAAGGCAGTATCACCCTAATAACAAAACCAGGAAAAAACATAACAAGAAAAGAGAACTACACGCCAATATTCCTGATGATCATAGATGCAAAAATTCTTTTTTTTTTTTTTGAGACAGAGTCTCGCTGTCACCCAGGCTGAAGTGCAGTGGCACGATCTCGGCTCACTGCAAGCTTCGCCTCCCAGGTTCATGCCATTCTCCTGCCTCAGTCTCCAGAGTAACTGGGACTACAGGTGCCTGCCACTGCACCCGGCTTATTTTTTGTATTTTTAGTAGAGACAGGGTTTCACCGTGGTCTCGATCTCCTAACCTCGTGATCCGCCCGCCTTGGCCTCCCAAAGTGCTGGGATTACAGGTGTGAGCCACCGTGCCCTGCCCAAAATTCTTAACAAAATACTAGCCAACAAAATACAATAGCATGTTAAAAAGATAATACGCAATGATAAAGTGCATCTCCTACCAGAGATGCATGAGTGGTTTAATGTACATAAATCAATAAATGTGATACACCACATAAACTGAATTAAAAACAAAAATTATGTGACCATCTGAATAGTTACAGAAAAAACTTTTCACAAAATTCAGCATCCCTTTATGATTAAAACCCTCAGCAAAATCAGCATAGAGGAGACATACCTTAAGGTAATAAAAGTCATCTATGACAAACCCACAGCCAGCAATGTACTGAACAAGGAAAAGTTAAAAGCATTCACACTGAGAACTGAAACAAGAAAAGGATGGCCACTTTCACCACTTCTATCCAACATAGTACAGGAAGTCCTAGCCAGAACATTCAGACAAGAGAAAGAAATAAAGGACATCCAAATTGGTAAAGAGGAAGTGAAGCTGTTACTGTTCACTGATGATAAGACCATATACCTAGAAAACCCTAAAGACTTACCCAAAAAGCTTTTAGATGTGATAAATAAATTCAGTAAATTTTCAGGATACAAAATCAATGTACACAAATCAGTAGCACTGCTATACACCAACAGCCACCATGCTGAGAATCAAATCAAGAACTCAAACTCTTTAACAACAGCTGCAAAAAATAAAATAAAATAATCAGAAATATACCTAACTGAGGCTGGGCACAGTGGCTCACACCTGTAATACCAGCACTTTGGGAGGCCTAGGCGGGTGGATCATCTGAGGTCAGGAGTTCAAGACCAGCCTGACCAAAATGGAGAAACCCTGTCTCTATTAAAAATACAAAATTAGCTGGGCATGGTGGCGCATGCCTGTAATCTCAGCTACTCGGGAGGCTGAGGCAGGAGAGTTGCTTGAACCTGGGAGACGGAGGTCAGGGTGACCCGAGATCGTGCCATTGCACTCCAGCCTGGGCAACGAGACTGAAACTCCATCTCAAAAATAATAGTAATAATAATAAAAAATAAATAAATAAATAAATAAATAAATATACCTAACTGAGGAAGTGAAAAATCTCTAAAAGAAAATCTACAGGCTGGGCGCAGTGGCTCACGCCTGTAATCCCAGCACTTTGGGAGGCCGAGGCAGGTGGATCATGATATCGGGAGATCGAGACCAAAGTGAAACCTCGTCTCTACTAAAAAAATACAAAAAATTACTAAAAATAACAAAAATTAGTCGGGTGTGGTGGCGGGCGCCTGTAGTCCCAGCTACTCAGGAGGCTGAGGCAGGAGAATGGCGTGAACCCAGGAGGCAGAGCTTGCAGTGAGCCAAGATCGCGCCACTGCACTCCAGCCTGGGCAACACAGCAAGACTCTGTCTCAAAAAAAAAAAAGGAAAAAGAAAATCTACAAAACACTGTTGAAAGAAATCACAGGTGACACAAACAAATGGAAAAACATCTGACATTCATGGATGGGTAGAATAAATACTGTGAAAATGACCAACCTACCAAAAGCAATCTACACATTCAAGTCAATTCCCATCAGAATAACATCATTTTGCACAGAACTTGAAAAAACAATTATAAAATTCTTATGGAACCAAAGAAAAGCACGCATAGCCAAAGTAAAACTCAGCAAAAAAACAAATCTAGACACATCACAATACCCAACATAAAACCGTACTACAAAGCTATAGCTACCAAAACACCATGGTACTGGTATAAAAATAGGCACATAGAGCAATAGAACAGAATAACAAACCCAGAAATAAAGCCAAATACTAACAGCCAACTGATCTTTGAAAAAGCAAACAAAAGCACAAAGTGGGGAATGAATGCCCTATTCAACAAATAATGCTGGGATAATTGGCAAGGTACCTGTAGAAGAATAAAACTGGATCTTCATCTCTCATAGAAAAATCAACTCAAGATGAATTAAAGACGTGAATCTAAGACCTGAAACTAACAATTCTAGAAGATAATATCAGAAAAACTTTTGTAGACATTGGCTTAGGCAAAGACTTCATGACCAAGAACCCAAAAGCAACTGCAATTAAATGAAGGTGAATAAATGGGACTTTGATTTGTAATGCAAATCAAAAGCACGATGTGATACCACCTTATTCCTGTAAGAGTGGCCAGATTGCGCCATTGCACTACAGGGCAACAAGAGTGAAACTGTCTCAAAAAAAAAAAAAAAAAAAAGGAAAGGCCATAATTTTTTTTTTTTTTTTTTTTGAGACGGAGTCTCGCTCTGTTGCCCAGGCTGAAGTACAGTGGTGCGATCTCGGCTCACTGCAAACTCTGCCTCCCGGGTTCACGCCATTCTCCTGCCTCAGGGCGTATTTCAGTCCTTATCTCAATTGCATAAGACAGACACTCCCAGAGCGGCCATCTATAGACCTACCCCCAGGAATGCATTCCTTCCCCAGGGTTATCAATTATTAATATTCCTTGCTGGGAAAAGAATTCAGCAATATTTCTCCTACTCACACGTCTGTCTAGAGGCTCTCTGCAAGAAGAAAAATATGGCTCTATTCTGCCCAACCCCACAGGCAGTCAGACCTTATGGTTATCTTCCCTTGTTCCCTGAAATTCTGTTCTTTTTCAGGGTGCACTGATTTCATATTGTTCAAACACACATATTTTACAATCAATTTGGACAATAGTGGTCCTGAGGTGACATACATTCTCAGCTTACAAAGGTAACAGGATTAAGAGATTAAAGTAAAGACAGGCATAAGAAATTATAAGAGTATTAATTTGGGGAACTGATAAAAGTCCATGAAGTCTTCACAATTTATGTTCTTCTGCCATGGCTCCAGCCAGTCCCTCTGTTCAGGGTCCCCGACTTCCCGCAACACAAACTAGTGGAAATGTTCCCAATTTTTTTAAATCAAAAAGTATTTTTTACTTGTTTATACACTCTATGCAGAGCTGTTTTTCTCACATCTAGTAGTTTTAATTACATATGTTAATTACATTAACTCTGAACAACCAAATTTTTAGTGAAATCTCAAGGAAGTAATTTTGAACAGTTTCATACCAGTATTTGTGACAAAAACAATTTTATATTTTTAATAAAAGATGTTTTTCTCAAATTTTCTGTTAACTAACTGATCTAAATCTATTTAGTTTTTTAAACATCATATAAAAATAAGATTCCAGTAAGTCACGGTGGCTCACACTTGTAATCCCAGCACTGTGGGAGGTCAAGACATGAAGACTGTTTAAGCCCAGAAACTCAAGACCAGCCTGGGCAACATAGTGAAACCCATTTCTACAAAAGATACAAAACTTAGTTGGGCATAGTGCCCTCCACCTGGAGTACAAGCTATTCAGGAGGCTAAGGCAGGAGGATTGCCTGAGCCTAGGAGGTAGAGGCTGTAGTGAACCATGATGGAGCCACTGCACTCCATCCCAAGTCAGAGAGTGAGACACTTTCTTAAACAAAAAAAAAAATGCTAATATATATAAACTTAAACTTGTGGGTTTCTTTGCTCTTGTTATTTTAATAGTTATTGGGGTACAGGTGGTGTTTGCTGGTGATTTCTGAAATTTTGGTGCACCCATCACCTGAGCAGTGTACATTGTATTCAATGTGTAGTCTTTTATTCCTCACCGTCTTCCATCCTTCTCCTGAAGTCTCTAGCATCCATTATATAATTCATATGTCTTTACAGCCTCATAGCTTAGCTTTCACTTTTATGTGAGAACATACAATGTTTAGTTTTCCATTCCTGAGTTACTTCACTTAGAATAATGGTCCCCAACACCATCCATGTTGCTGCAAATGCCATTATGTTGTTATTTTCTATGGCTGAGTAGTATTATATATACCATATTTTCATTATTTACTCATTGGTTGATGGGCATTTAGGCTAGTTTCATATCTTTGCAATTGCCAATTGTGCTGCTATAAATATGCATGTTGCAAGTTTCTTTTTCTTTCTTTTTTTTTTTAGATACAGTTTTGCTCTTGTTGCTCAGGCTGGAGTGCAATGGCGTGATGTTGGCTCACTGCAACCTCCGCCTCCTGAGCTCAAGCGATTCTCCTGCCTCAGTCTCCTAAGTAGCTAGGATTGCAGGCATGTGCCACCATGCCTAGCTAATTTTGTATTTTTAATAGAGACAGGGTTTCTCCATGTTGGTCAGGCTGGTATCTAACTCCCGACCTCAGGTGATCAGCCTACCTTGGCCTCTCAAAGTGCTGTGGTTACAGGTGGGAGCCACCACATCAGGCCCACAAGTTTCATTTTTATATGACTTCTTTTTCTGTGTGTAGATACCCAGTAGTGGGATTGCTGGATAAAATCTTAGTTCTACGTTTAGTTCTTTTAAGAATCTCCATACTGTTTTTTTATAGTGGTTGCACTAGTTTACATTCACACCAAAAGTGTAAAAGTGTTTTGTTTTGTTTTTTTAACCACATCCATGCCAATGTCTATTTTTTGTTGTTGTTGTTTTAATTATGGCCATTCTTGGTGGGGCACAATGGCTCATGCTTGTAATCCCAGCACTTTGGGAGGCTGAGGTAGGTGGATCATTTGAGGTCAGGAGTTCAAGACCAGCCTGGCCAACATGGTGAAACTCCGTCTCTAAAAAAATATGAAAATTAGCCAGGCATGGTGGTGGGTGCCTGTGATCCCAGCTCTTCGGGAGGCTGAGGCATGAGAATCGCTTGAACATGGGAGGCAGAGATTGCAGTGAGCCAAGATTGTACTGCACTCCAGCCTGAGCAATAGAGCAAGACTCAGTCTCAAAAAAAAATAAAAATAAAAAGGCCAGGCGTGGTGGCTTACGCCTGTAATCCCAGCACTTTGGAAGGCTGAGGCGGGTGGATCATGAGGTCAGGAGATCGAGACCATCCTGGCTAACACGGTGAAACCTCGTCTCTACTAAAAATACAAAAAAAGAAAAAAAAGTTAACAGGCATTGTATTGGATACAAAGTATTCCAAAATTGTACACATCCTTCTTCCCTCCCTACTCCTCCCCCCTTTCCCCTCTCTCTTTCTCTGTTTATCTCTTTCTCTTTTTCTTTCTTTCTTTTTTTGTCTTGCTGTGTCACCCAGGCTGGAGTGCAATGGCATCATCTTGGCTCACTGTAACCTCTGCCTCCCGGGTTCAGGTGATTCCCCTGCCTCAGCCTCCTGAGTAGTTGGGACTACAGGTGTGTGCCACCATGCTCAGCTAATTTTTTTGTATTTTTAGTAGAGACGGGCTTTCACCATGTTGGCCAGGATGGTCTCGATCTCCTGACATCGTGATCTGCCCACCTCGGCCTTCCAAAGTGCTGGGATTACAAGCATGAGCCACCACTCCTGGCCTACAATTTCTAAAAATCTAATATACCTGAGTATATGCTATTAGTCATAATTATGGCTATTATGATAAATTATTGTAGGCCACAGATATAATGAACTTCTTTTCATTTGTTTCTTTATAACAATTTCAAGTCATTTCTACAGTTAACAGGTTAATTCCGATGTGGTTTCTAAAAACTTCAAAAGCATGCAAAATTCTAGAGTATCCTGTCTTTAAGGAGGTTTATGAAAAGATAAAAATGGACCAAACAAATTGAGTACAGGTTTCTGATAATTTGAGGATCATATTATTTGGACTGGGTAAGGATTATATGTGTTCTAATGAAGAGACTGACTCATAAAATTTATAACCCAGGCAAAATAAATATTAATTAAATATTGGGAAAATACTCTGTCACATATTTATCATAAATCAGCCAGTACTGAATTTTTCAGATATGTCATTTGAATAAACTCTGTGGTTTAAGTCAATTACCTATGACAGTTATCAGTGCAATGCACCCAAATTGGAGAAACAAAGCCTAGTTTTTTTTTTTTGTTTTTTTTTTTTTTGAGACAGAGTCTCGCTCTGTCGCCCAGGCTGGAGTGCAGTGGCTGGATCTCAGCTCACTGCAAGCTCCGCCTCCCGGGTTTACAGCATTCTGCTGCCTCAGCCTCCAGAGTAGCTGGGACTACAGACGCCCGCCACCGTGCCCAGCTAGTTTTTTGTATTTTTTTAGTAGAGACGGGGTTTCACCAGGTTAGCCAGGATGGTCTCGATCTCCTGACCTTGTGATCCGCCCGTCTCGGCCTCCCAAAGTGCTGGGATTACAGGCTTGAGCCACCGCGCCCGGCCTAAAGCCTAGTATTTAAGAGGAAATAAATTTTATGTTAAGTGTGGACTCATGGAAAACCTAGAAAGCCAACTGCCCCTTGTTTATTGCTGAGTTCTTATAGCTTCCATTATTGAAAGTGCTGTATTCCATTACACATCACAGATGAGATAAAATAATCTAAATTAAACATAAATTAGGTTGGGTGCAGTGACTCACGCCTGTAATCCCAGCACTTTGGGAGGCTGAGACAGGCAGATCACCTGAGGTTAGGAGTTTGAGACCAGCCTGGCCAACATGGTAAAACCCCATCTCTACTAAAAATACAAAAGTTAGCCAGGCATGATGGTGGGCACCTATAATCCCAGCTACTCAGGATGCTGATGCAGGAGAATCACTTGAACCTGGGAGGTGGAAGTTGCAGTGAGCGGAGATCGCACCATTGCACTCCAGCCTGCGTGACAGGAGTGAAACCATCTCAAAAAGAAAATGTAAATAAATAAATATAGGGCCGGGTGTGGTGGCTCATGCCTGTAATCCCAGCATTTTGGGAGGCCAAGGCAGGTGGATCACCTGAGGTCAGGAGTTCAAGACCAGTCTGGTCAACATGATGAAACCCCATCTCTACTAAAATTACAAAAAATTAGCCGGATGTGGTGGCAGGCACCTGTAACCCAGCTACTCAGGAGACTGAGGCAGAAGAATTGCTTGAACCTGGGTGATGGAGGTTGCAGTGAGCTGAGATCATGCCAGTGCACTTCAACCTGGGCAATGAGAGACACTCCGTCTCAAAATAAATAAATAAACAAGCATAAATAAAAATAAATTAAGTGTGTGTGTGTGTGTGTGTATGTCTTGGGGTGTGACTATTCTAAATTACTAAAATAGGTTTTGACATCTTTCTTTTGTCAAACATATAAACATGAGAAAACAATAAAAACTTCATGTTTTCTGCTATCCCATGGGCCATTTAAACATTTACACAGAAATTTTATTCAATTGTCCTTTATAATGCATGTTTTCTCACAGTAGGAAAGATTTCTCATGCAAGAAGTCTGCTGTTATAGCAGTAGTCAAAAGGATATAAGGAAATGTTTTTCTCATGGGACATTTCTGAAAAAGTCTCCAACGATAAAGATACTTATTTCACTACACAAGTTTTAAAAATGTTAAATAAGGTATAATGGATACAATAGTATAAGAAAAGCTAACTAAATTGACTGGATTGCTTTTGTAACTGCAGATTGATGACAATCATATACACTTAGAGTGAAAAAAATGTGTTGACCCTCATAAAATAGTCATTGGAAGGCCTATGCACCTAAAAACAGATCCTCATGTATCTTCTGTTACTGAAGTATAGTATGACTAAATGCGGCAAGGCTTTAATGCATTATGGCAAAGCATATTTTCACCAGGTAAAGAAAGCCTTTTAAGAGTCTACTGACTGAGGACAGTAACTCTTTATAATCTACAACCCAGAGATTAAGTCTGCTTGCCATCTACACTGCAGTAAGACTTCAGGACCTTGAACCTTGGATTCATAATCTCACAACTCAGAAGCGGACTCCAAACTCTTACAATTTTATACCCATTGGAGATCTTAAGGTAAAGTTAACTAGGAAAGTTTTTCCTCAAAAGGAGATGGCAACCCTGTTGTAGATCACTATTTTCACAAAATCAAAAATCAAGACATTTCTACTATCGTGACACTCTTAGATCACTGTTTTTTTTTTTGTTGTTGTTTATTTGTTTTGTTTTTGCCTCTGCAAACAAAAGGAATAAGAGGCTGGGCACCATGGCTCACACCTATAATCCCAGCACTTTGGGAGGCTGAGGTGGTTGGATTTTTTTTTTTTTTTTGCCTCTGCAAACAAAAGAAATAAGAGGCTGGGTACGGTGGCTCATGCCTGTAATCCCAGCACTTTGGGACGCTGAGGTTGGTGGATCACCTGAGGTCAGAAGTTCAAGACCAGCCTGACCACCATGGAGAAACCCCGTCTCTACTAAAAATACACAATTAGCTGGGTGTGGTGACATGTGCCTGTAATTCCAGCTACTCGGGAGGCTGAGGCAGGAGAATCACTTGAACTCAGGAGGCAGAGGTTGCAGTGAGCTGAGATCATGCCATTGCACTCCAGCCTAGGCAACAAGAGTAAAATCATGTATTTAAAAAAAAAAAAAAAAAAGAAAAGAAAAGAAAAAGAAAAAAGGATCTTTTGTGTGCACTCATGGGTTTTACTTTTATATGTAGAGGATTTTGCAGTCAACCTTACCTATGAACAAACTTATGCCTTGACAGATTAAAGATGAAAGGCCAATGTGGGTGAGACATTTTAATGGGACATTTGCCACATAACATCAGAAACAGAATATTGGTCCACTGCTCTCAACTTACTTCATAAGTTAAAGAGAACTTATTCAGAATAGGATAAAGAGCATTGCCAGAAAGTCATTACTCTTCTGAATGAGCATCATTTGGTAGGTTATTTTTTTCCATGGATTAGAGTAAATGAGACAATGGTTAGAAATCTATCCCCCATAATAGGGCTCTATAGCAGATTCTAGTCTAAGAATTATGGTTACACTATTGTAGAAAGTAAAAAGTTTCCTCTTCAAAGTTTCCCTTCTTGTTAAATAATAAATCATAAGTGTTAAAAATAATAGTTTCTTTTAAAGACTAACTTCCTTCAAGCCTCCTTGCTTTGTGCTAATAACACTTTGTTAAGCTCTATCCTATGTAGTTGCTAGACATGCTCACAGGCACATAGTACATTCTATGTCCTTGTACCTTAACCAAGATATTTGTGCTAGACATGCTCACAGGCACATTCCAGCTCACAGCCTATGTCCCTTCCCTATTTGGCATAAGCAACTTCTTCCTTTCCTTTGTTCTCCCTTGCATTTACCTATTTAGGAAAGTTTTAAATTATTAGCCAGTTGGGTTAACTTAGATTATGTGGTCTGACTCCAGCCAATGGAGACAGGACACAGTAGCAAGGACAAGCTGTGTAAGGGCTAAAAATTGTTTCCCTCCTTTGTTCAGGTGTGCTCTCGCCATTGTTCCATCTGGGGAGCACCCTTTCTGCAGAAAGTAAAATTGCCTTGCTGAGACAACTTTTTGTCTGAATGTTAATTTTTCCTTGTGGTATCAAGGAACAAGCATTCTGTTTCTAAATAAACATTTTACTTATAACAACTATAGACTTTAAATTTTCCTCCTAAAGTTGTTCTAAATAATATAATTTTTCTAGATTACTTACTGGATAAACAAAGAAGTATCTGTGCAGTTGCTAACACTTGTGGTTGCACTCGGAGAAATACATTGGGTATTACAAAGATTCAGTTGTAGGGGATTAATGAATACTCTGCCTGGTTGAAATGAGTAGGCCATTTGTCTAGTTAACTATTTGATCTATTTAATTTCAGTTGGTTGTTCATGGGAACCCTGGCCAAAAAAAATACTTAAAAGTTGTGGTATTATTCTTCTGATAAAAATTGCTTCCCTCTTTTGTTCAGGTGTGCTCTCACCAGTCAAACCAACATGGAGAAACCCTGTCTCTACTAAAAACACAAAATTAGCTGGGTGTGGTGCTGTGATAGTCAAAATAGTGTCTCCCTATTGCAGTGTATTCTCTCAAAAGTTATAAATGTTTGCATGTAGTCATCTCTAGAATGGTCAAATGGTATCTCTCTCTCTCTCTCTTTTTTTTTTTTTTTTTAAGATGGAGTCTTGCTCTGTCACCCAGACTGGAGTGCAGTGGTTTGATCTCGGCTCACTGCAACCTCCGCCTCCCAGGTTCAAGTGATTCTCCCACCTCAGCCTCGCAAGTAGTTGGGATTATAGGCACCTGCCACCATGCCCAGCTAAATCATATTTTTAGTAGAGATGGGTTTTCACCATGTTGGCCAGGCTGGTCTTGAACTCCTGACCTTGTGATCCACCCACCTCAGCCTCCCAAAGTGCTGGGATTACAGGCATGAGCCACCACACCCGGCCCAAATGGTCTTTCTTTAACTGGCATTAAAAAAACTCAAAGACATATGTGACCATGGGGACACCATAACCTATGAATGACATTATAAGGACAAAAACCCAAAATAATGAAAACTGAGAGTGGCAATAAGACCCCTGAGTTTTGGTCTCACTTTGACCTATGTGAGAACTTAACCTAAAGGAGAAAATGTTTTAAACAAAATTATTGAAGGCCATCATTCTGGACTGAGTTTGTGCACTAGGCCCAAACAGACCAAACCAAACCAAATGGAGTCACTCATGGTAAATATGACATAATCAAACTGAAAATTTAAGGAAATAGGAAGATCCTTAGGATCTACAGGCCAAGTTTTGTTTTTCTTTTGTAAATAGCAGATTTGAACACAAGGAGGTCTCCTCTACTGTAATCCTTTAAAAAACTGATAACCTGAAGTCTTTGTTTTCACTTTTCAAAACCCGTAGTTCTGCTATTTTAAAGTGAAAATTGAGACTCATTAAGTACTTTTTTTTTTTTTTTTTTTTTTGACACGGAGTTTTGCTCTTGTCACGGACCCAGGCTGGAGTGCAGTGATGCGATCTCAGCTCACTGCAACCTCTGCCTTCTGGGTTCAAGGGATTCTCCTGCCTCAGCCTCCTGAGTAGCTTGGATTACAGGCACCCACCACCACCATGCCCAGCTAATTTTTGTATTTTCAGTAGAGATGGGGTTTCACCATGTTGGCCAGGCTGGTCTCAAACTCCTGACCTCAGGTGATCTGCCTGCCTCAGCCTCCCAAAGTGCTGGGATTACAGGTGTGAGTCACCACATTCAGCCTAAATAAGTACTTTTTAATGGTGACAGAGTGATATCAATATCTAAAGTTCTAGTCTATGTCTCAACATTGAGAAGATGTCCAAAAGTGAGAAATTGTTAAATTATAGCCTAAAGCTGTTTCTTATTGTGTTTAATTTTGGTGAGTAGGTTTTTTTAATATATAGTAAACGGAAACCTAACTGGATATGTAAATAGACTGTAACCCATTTTTGTACCAACTGCTGTGTTATTGTGAATAAGAGGACATCAACTGTTCAAACCATGTTCAAATAAGGCAAATTCCTGGTTGGAATCAATCTTGCTGTTTGTGTACCTCACTTTCATTATCTGAATGTCACTTTGCTTTTTCTGTCCATAAATCCTTTTCCCATCATGTGGCTGTGCTGGAGTCTCATTGAGCCTACTGTGGATCCACAGTCTGCCTGATTTGCAAATTATTAATTGCTCAATTAAACTCTGTTAAATTTAATTTTATGTCTCTAAAGTTTTTTTTTCTTTTAAAAGTTTTCAAATTTTTTCTATGATGAAAAATGTATAATGTGTTGTTGGGCCTTTTCTCTTTCTTTTTTTTTTTTGAGACGGAGTCTCGCTCTGCCGCCCAGGCTGGAGTGCAGTGGCCGGATCTCAGCTCACTGCAAGCTCCGCCTCCCGGGTTCACGCCATTCTCCTGCCTCAGCCTCCCGAGTAGTTGGGACTACAGGCGCCCGCCACCGCGCCCGGCTAGTTTTTTGTATTTTTTAGTAGAGACGGGGTTTCACCGTGTTAGCCAGGATGGTCTCGATCTCCTGACCTCGTGATCCGCCCGTCTCGGCCTCCCAAAGTGCTGGGATTACAGGCTTGAGCCACCGCGCCCGGCCTCTCTTTCTTGAGACGGAGTTTCACTCTTGTTGCCCAAGCTGGAGTGCAATGGTAGGATCTTGGTTTACTGCAAACTCGGCCTCCCGGGTTCAAGTGATTCTCCTGCCTCAGCCTCCAGAGTATCTGGGTTATAGGTACTTGCCACCAAGCTCGGCTGATTTTTTGTATTTTTAGTAGAAACAGGGTTTCACCATGTTAGCCAGGCTGGTCTCAAACTCCTGACCTCAGGTGATCCACCCACCTCAGCAACCCAAAGGGCTGGGATGACAGGTGTGAGCCGCCATTCCCGGCCAAATTTTTTCTATGATGAAAAATGTATAATGTGTTGTTGGGCTTTGAAATTTTTCTTTTTCTTTCTTTCTTTTTTTTTTTTTTTTTTTTTTTGAGATGGAGTTTTGCTCTTGTCATTCATGTTAGACTGCAATGGCAGGATCTCCACTCGCTGAAACCTCCGCCTCCTGGGTTCAAATGATTCTCCTTCCTCAGCCTCCCAAGTAGCTGGGTATACAGGTGAGCACCACCATGTCCAGATAATTTGTATTTCTAGTAGAGATGGGGTTTCACCCTGATTGGCCAGAATGGTCTTGAACTCCTCATCTCAGGTGATCCACCCACCTTGGCCTCTCTGGGATTACAGGTGTAAGCCACAACACCCGGCCAGCTTTGATTTCATAAACTCAGTCCTTAGCTATTTTTCCAAATTATTTTATGTCCTTTTTGATTTATTTATTTATTTTGAGACAGGGTCTCACTCTACTACCCAGGCTGAAATGCAATGGTGTAACCAATCATGACTCACTGCAGCCTCGACCTTCCAGGCTCCAGCAATCTTCCTGCCCCAGCCAACTGAGTAGCTGGGACTACAGACATGCACCATTATGCCTGGCTAATTTAACATTTTTTTTTCACGGAGACAAGATTTTACTGTGTTGCCAAAGCTGCACTTGAACTCCTGAGCTCATGTGATTCTCCCGTTTCAGCCTCCTAAAGTACTATGATTACAGGTTTAAGCCACCATCTGCTTCTGAAATTTCTTGAGAGAATTATTCTCAATAATAAACAGTACCATATTGGCATGAATCTAAAGAACATCTGTCCTCTATGGTAGAAGTTTCACTCTCCAGGATTTCAAAGGACTAGGGCAGATTCTGTAACAGTGTTATCTACGGTGGTGCATGGACTTTGAAGTCAGACAGAATTTATTCTGAATCTCAGCTCAGCCACTTAGTAGCTGTTAGTCTTTGGACAAGTTTCTTTCTGTGGAAGAGTTCTATAAACCATGTACATTAAAAAGGGCAGAATAATAATGATTGCCAAAATGGTCGCAATTTTTCATCCTCCTATATTCCTGCCCATTGCCAGGTGCTTTTACAGTTATTCTATTGAGATCCACTATCTGCTTTCTGAACGCTAGATCTGGCAGGTCATATTTGCTCAGGGCAGTAGAAACCTGTGAACGTGACAGTGGGCTAGTTTGGGGCCCAAGCTCAAATGGTCTTGAATGTTTCTGCTTTTATTTCAGAATGCTGCCATCTCCATGGGAAAAATCCATGTCAGCCAGCCGGAGAATAAGATACCATGGAATGAAGAAAAAAGTTGCCCCTGTTGACAGCTCCAGAAGCAGAAGCTCACTCCCAGAAACACAGCTGCTTAGTCAACAAGCAGTTGATGATACATGTCTAAAAATGCTCAGCTGAGACTAGAGAAATGGCCCCACTGAGCCCAGCCCAAATGGCTGACCCTTTCAATTATGACTAATAAGTTTTGGATGATTTGTTATGCTGCAATAGCTAACTAATACATGCACCCAGTGCAGATAGGATGCCAGGATTTAATGACAGATTCAGTACTACTTACCTTCTCACAGTGGACACCCTAAAGGTACTATTTTTTTCCCTCTGATTTAGAGTTGGATGTCTTGTAAGGTAATATTGAGTAATGCAGAAATAATGTAGATATTGTATGCATGTGATTGGTGCTTATATCCACACAGTTCCTCACACTACAGGAGAAAATAGACAACCACAGCCTAATCATAAGGGCCAAGGCCAAAGAGCAAAATAAGCTTGCCTTTAATCTATTTTTTTCATCTAAAAATTGGAGGTCAAGAGTGTGGACAGACCTGAAGACATAGGGTTCTCTTCTCCTGTGGCCACATCATCCTTTGTTCACTTTCTGATCTCTAGAAGGAAGGAGGGCAAGACGTGGCCAGCAGTGGTCTACCTGTGGTTATTTTATTCCTGTTGCTCTCTGCTCTTTTTTTTTTTTTTTTTTTGAGGCAGTCTCGCTCTGCCACCCAGGCTGGAGTGCAATGGCGTGATCTCAGCTCACTGTAACCTCTGCCTCCCAGGTTTGAGCGATTCTTCTGCCTCCCGAGTAGCTGGGATTACAGGCAGGCGCCACCATACCCTGCTAATTTCTGTATTTTTAGTAGAGACTGGGTTTCACCATGTTGGTCAGTCTGGTCTTGAACTCCTGACCTCGTGATCCACCTGCCTTGGTCTCCCAAAGTACTGGGATTACAGGCATGAGCCACTGTGCCCGGCCTGCCCTCTGCTCTTTCTATGGCCACTATCTGTTCTACCCCCAGAACTGAAGAGAGATGTTGGTAGGGAGAGGCTGTCCCCTCACCTCTGGCAGAAAAGGGATATTCAGACCATTCACCCTCCTGATGTCAGAGCTGCACTTCAATGTAGCAGCTGTTGGCCATGCGTTGCTACTGGGTGCCTGGAATGTGCCTGGTCTGAACTGCGATGTGCTAGAAAGGTAAAATACGAGTTAAGTTTCAAAGGTTTAGTTCCATATATATATACACACACACACACACTTCATTAATAATTACATATTTCTCACACATTAAAATGACGATATTTTGGACATATTGGGTTAAATTGTTACAATCAATTTCACCTGTTCTTTGTTTCTTTTTAAAAAACAGAGCCAAACTCTTTTTAAATTTGGCTACAAATAAGCTGGGCATGGTGGCGCGCACCTGTAATCCCAGCTACTCGGGAGGCTGAGGCAGGAGAATCGCTTGAACCTGGGAGGTGGAGGTTGCAGTGAGCTGAGATCACGCCATTGCACTCCAGCCTGGGCAACAGTGCGAGACTCTGTCTAAAATCTAAAAAAAAGAAAAATAAAAAAATAAAGTTTGGCTACTAGAAAATTTAAAATTTACATGTGACTCACATTTTATTATTTTATTTTATTTATTTTTTATTTTTTTGAGATGGAGTTTCACTCTTGTTGCCCAGACTGGAGTGCAGAGGCATGATCTCCGCTCACTGCAACCTCCACCTCCCAGGATCAAGGGATTCTCCTGCCCCAGCCTCCCAAGTAGCTGGGATTACAGGCGCCTGCCACCATGAATAGCTAATTTTTTTGTATTGTTTTACAGACGAGGTTTCACCATGTTGGCCAGACTGGTCTCGAACTCCAGACCTCAGGTGGTCCACCTTCCTAGGCCTCCCAAAGTACTGAGATTACAGGCGTGAGGCACAGCGCCCAACTTGTGGCTCGCATTTTATTTCAGAGAATTGCCTCCTTTTTAAAATCCCAGGCTGCCTGCTCAAAGGACCAGTAGCCAGGAAGGTCATAAAATATAAAATTTTAGAACTATTGGGCCGGGTGCGGTGGCTCACGCCGAGCCCAGAGGCTCGGCTGCAAGGAGGCCAAGGTGGGAGGATCACCTGAGGTCGGGAGATCGAGACCAGCCTGACCAACATGGGGAAACCCCGTCTTTACTAAAAATACAAAAAAATTAGCCAGGCATGGTGGCGCATGCCTGTCATCTCAGCTACTCGGGAGGCTGAGGCAGGAGAATCGCTTGAACCCGGGAGGCGGAGGTTGTGGTGAGCCAAGATCGCGCCATTGTACTCCAGCCAGGGCAACAAGAGCGAAACTCGGTCTCAAAAAAAAAAAAAATTTTTTTTTAGAACAATTGTTGTATTCTTTTCATTTGTGATAGCCATATAGGATATTATTTATAAGAGCATATGACCTTACACACAAGATTAAAGGCAAACAACCTCTAGGGTGGGCCTAGCTCAGCTCACGGAGGAAGCCTTGCCTGAGAAGGCTGCAGCCTAGGCGGTCACACTTCATTCAGCCCAGCATCTGATCACATCTTCCGTCACTCAGGGTCTGAAGGGGCGGGTCTTAAACATTATCCAATCAGGGACTCTGAGCTAGGGGACTGTTCAATCAGACACGCAGCTGGACCCGACGGGGCGGCTTCCGGGTTTGGCGCGGCCTTTGTCTCTCGCTTCAGCCGGAGCTCCAGGTCTCGTCTTCGCTGCTCTTTGTCCTCTGCTCTTAGAGGCCCAGACTCCGTGGCTCTGTGACCGACAGGTATTGGGAGATCCACAGCCAAGACGCCAGGACCCCCTGGAAGCCTAGAAATGGTGAGAGTGCGGTCCGACATCCCGAGAGAAGGGAAGGGCTGGTTGAAACCGGTGGGAAGTGGCTGTGGCGGGACTCAGGCCTCCCCGCAGTCATCTCCACAATCTGCGCCCCGAATTCTGCTTGCCCAGCTGGATCTCAATCCCCTTCAGCCATAAGATGGCGGCTGCGCCGACAGCCGCGCCCCCGGGCGTCCTGTCTCTTCCCTGCATAGTGACAGTGCCCAGGTCTGGAGCCCTCTCTCGCCAGCTCTGCACTGGCAGCGCGGCGCCTTTAGCAGATTGTGCACGGACCATGGGAGGAGCGTGAGGGGAGAATCCTGACTTGGGGTGCGGGTTCATGAATGGGAAGAGCTTTGGTCCGTGGGGTTCCCCGTTCCTGTTTTCTCCTATTAAAAATCTGTGGCAGTCATCGCAAAAAAATTAAAGAATTTAATCAAAGAGTGATTCAATAATTGTAGAGCACAAAAGTATGTTTTGTAGTTTGTGGTTCATGGGAGGAGCTTGAAGGAAAGACTTTTATAAGGTACATGATGAAGAAAACTATATTTAATAATTGGTTAGGTACAGTTAAGCAGTTTTTGTTAAGTAGAAACCCTGGGACTAGAGCCTCCTCAGTGTAATTGCCTGCCCCTTAATTATTCTCACACTCCACAGGGGACTGATTTTTCCACTGCATTTTTCACATGCATTCCCAGCAGGGTCTCAAGTGTACTTCCCAGCCCCGTTCCTCCAGCCTAACTCTGGCCTGCAGTTAGATTTAAACTGCAAATAAACTAAAATACGAAATTTCCAGTTCCTTCTGACATTTCCAAATGCCAGCTTCTCTTTCCTAATTCACGTTCTCAACTGTTTTTCCTTTAGTGTACGTTTTTGATACTGTATTTTAGTTAATCATTTTTTGACAAAGCATTGGATGGCACTTAAAATTGTTTTCTGTTTGAAAATATTTCTCATGAGAAGAAAGCAAAAAATAATTCCCTGACACTGTATTTTATGAAATTTCTATGCCTTTTTTTTTTTTTTTAAATCTTCCTTAGGCACAGAAATCTTATCAGAATGTTTTCAGGTGAAGGTTTTTGGAGGTATGGAGTGTAGCTTCTCAAGGGAGTAGGTGGATGCCCTGGGGCTAAGAGGCATCTCCTGGCATACTCTTCCTTTGAAAAGCTAACCCCTTGAGACATTTTGTGTTCACCCAACCCAGCTTTCATTTCTTGGAGACACAATGCTGGTCAGCCAATCAGATGCTGGTATTGAGGGGAAAACACGGAAATAATTTCTGCCCTCTGAATTCTCTGAATTTTGTGGGGAAAAAAAAAAGGTATCCCAAAAGACAAAGAAAAACCTGACCCAAGTGAGATGGTGCAAGAACTTACAAAGTAAAATGCACCTGGGGCATAGTGTAACGTCTCCTGAGAGGGTGGTTATTGAGCACTTAAAGTGAGCAGACTGGGGCAGGTGAATATCAGTCAGACACATCTGTTTCTTTCTTTTCTTTCTTTTTTTTTTTTTTTTGAGATGGAATTTCACTCTTGTTGCCCAGGCTGGAGTGCAATGGTGCGATCTCAGGTCACCGCAACCTCCGCCTCCTGGGTTCAAGCAATTCTCCTGCCTAAGCCTCTCGAGTAGCTGGGATTACAGGCATGCACTACCATACCTGGCTAATTGTTTTGTATTTTTAGTGGAGACGGGGTTTCTCCATGTTGGTCAGGGTGGTCTCGAACTCCCAACCTCAGGTGATCCGCCCGCCTTGGCCTCCCAACGTGCTAGGATTACAGGCAAGAGCCACCGCGCGTGGCCTAGACACATCTGTTTTCTAATTAGCACTACCACTCCCTGGGTTTGTCACCTTGAAAAGATTTGTTCACTTATGTTGACTTCCATTATTTAACTGTAAATTGCATTTTATTAGTAGGACTTGAAAGGTAAGAAAATATTAACAAGGTTCATAAAAGAGGTGGATTTCAGATAAAAATTAATATTAATCATGTATTTTACTTGTAAGAAATTCTCATTTAACTTTTCCTTAGCATAAGTTTAGAAATGTTCTCAGGTGTATTTTTTCGTGAATATATATATAATCAAGTATATATATATACATTTATGTTTATATTTAATATGGACTCTTGCTCTTGTTGCCCAGGCTAGAGTGCAATGGCACAATTTCAGCTCACTGCAACCTCCGCCTCCTGGGTTCAAGCGATTCTCCTGCCTCAGCCTCCCGAGTAGCTGGAATTAGGGGCGCCACCATGCCCAGCTAATTTTTGTATTTTTAGTAGAGAACGGGATTTCTCCATGTTGGCCAGGCTGGTCTCGAACTCCTGATCTGGACACACAGAGAGAGAGAGATATATATGTAAAATATAATATATACATATATAATATATATAAAATAATATATACACATATATAATATATACACATATATATTTAAGGATAGATCTTTATTTTTAAAATTTTTTCCTATAAGTTATTCAAGTACAGGTGGTATTTGGTTACATGAGTAAATTCTTTTTTTGTTTGTTTTTGAGAGGGAGTCTCGTTCTGTTGACCAGGCTGGAGTGCAGTGGCACAGTCTCAGCTCACTGCAACCTTCACCTCCTGGGCTGAAGCAATTCTCCTGCCTCAGCCTCCCAAGTAGCTGGGATTATAGGCAAGCACCACCATGCCCGGCTGATTTTTGTATATTTAGTAGAGACAGGGTTTCACGATGTTGGCCAGGCTGATCTCGAACTCCTGATCTTGTGATCCACCCACCTCAGCTTCCTAAAGTGCTGGAATTACAGGCATGAGCCACTGCGCCCAGCCTACATGAGTAAGTTCTTTACGGGTGATTTGTGAGATTTTGGTGCACCCATCACTGGAGCATTATACACTGCAACATATTTGTAGTCTTTTATCCCTCGTCCCCCTTCTACTCTTCCCCTCAAATCCCCAAAGTCCACTGTATTCTTACGCCTTTGCATCCTCATAGCTTAGCTCCCACATATCAAAACATACAATGTTTGGTTTTCAACTCCTGAGATACTTCACTTAGAATAATAGTCTCCAGTCTCATCCAGGTTACTGCAAATGCTGTTAATTCGCTTTTTATGGCTGTGTAGTATTCCATTGTATATATATACCACAGTTTCTCTATCCACTTGTTGATTGATGGGCATTTGGGTTGGTTCCATGATTTTGCTGTTGTGAAATGTGCCACTATAAACATGCACGTGCAAGTATCTTTTTCGAATAATGACTTCTTTTCGTCTGGGTCGATACCCAGAAGTGGGATTGCTGGATCAAATGGTAGTACAACTTTTAGTTCTTTAAGGAATCTCCACATTGTTTTCCATAGTGGCTTTTCTAGTTTACATTCCTACCAGCAATGTAGAAGTGTTCCCTGTTCACCACATCCATGCCAACATCTACTGTTTTTTGATCTTTTGATCATGGCCATTCTTGCAGGAGTAAGATGGTATTGCATTGTGGTTTTGATTTGCATTTCCCTGATCATTAGTGATGTTGAGGATTTTTTCATATGTTTGTTGGTCACTTGTATATCTTCTTTTGAGAATCATTTATTCATGTCCTTAGTCCACTTTTTGATGGGATTGTTTGGTTTGTACTGATTTGTTTGGGTTTGTTGTAGATTGTTTTGTACTGATTTGTTTGGGTTTGTTGTAGACTCTAGATATTAGTCCTTTGTCAGACGTATAGATTGTGAAGACTTTTTCTCACTCTGTGGGTTGTCTGTTTACTCTGCTGACTGTTCCTTTTGCCGTGTAAAAACTATTTAGTTTAATTCGGTCCCAGATATTTATCTTTGTTTTTATTGCATTTGCTTTTGAGTTCTTGGTCGTGAAATCCTTGCCTAAGCTAGTGTCTAGAAGGGTTTTTCCAATGTTATCTTTTATAATTTTTATAGTTTCCGATCTTAGGTTTAAGTCCTTAATCCATCTTGAGTTGATTTTTGTATAAGATGAGAGATGAGGATCCAGTTTCATTCTCCTACATATAGCTAGCCAGTGATCCCAGTACGATTTGTTGAAAAGGGTGTCCTTTCCTCACTTTATGTTCTTGTTTGCTTTGCTGAAGATCAGTTGGCTGTAAGTAGTTGGGTTTATTTCTGGGTTCTCTATTCTGTTCCATTGGTCTGTGTCCCTATTTTTAAACCAGTAACATGCTGTTTTGGTGACTATGCCCTTACAGTATAGTTTGACATCAGGTAAAGTTATGCCTCCAGATTTGTTGTTTTTGCTTAGCCTTGTTTTGGCTATGCAGGCTCTTTTTTGTTCCATATGAATTTTAGAATTTTTTTAATTCTGTGAAGAATTACGGTGGTATTTTGATAAGGACTGCACTGAATTTGTAGATTGCTTTCGGCAGTATGGTCATTTTCACAATACTGATTCTAGTCATCCATGAGCATGGGATTTTCTTCCATTTGTTTGTGCCATCTATGATTTCTTTCAGCAGTGTCAGGTGTATTTTTTTTGGTTTGGTAATTTCCAATAAAATTTCAAGGCTGTTTAAGAATGCTACCAAGAAAAAGAATAGGGGAAATGTGTTTCCCATTTTGGCTGTAGAAAATGGAGTAGATAATTGCTGAGTTACATAGATTCATGAAAGCATCAGTTCCTCTTTTTGCAGGGTAAATTTGTGACAGTGAATATCTCTGTTCAAATCCTGTTATCTTGATTTCTGAGTTTTATGCTAAATTTTATTTGAAACTTGGTACCTCCTAGACATGTTTCCATATGGCTAATTGTTTACTATATGACTTTTAATGGAAATAATAAAATAATACATTTATTGTTTGAAAGGAATAGATACTTTTGCTTTTCTTATTGGGATATGAAATATAAGCACTCTAAAGTTTTCTTCTCTTATGTCATTGCTGTGTTTGAGAAACTGCTGGATTTATTTTTTTATTTTTATATTTTTTGAGATGGAATTTCACTCTTGTTGCCCAGGCTGGAGTGAAATGCCACGATCTCAGCTATAATAGTTCAAACTATTCTCCTGCCTCAGCCTCCTGAGTTGCTGAGATTATAGGCATGCGCTCCACACCTGGTTAATTTTGTATTTTTAGTAGAGACGAGGTTTCTGCACGTTGGTCAGGCTGGTCTCAAACTCCTGAACTCAGGTGATCCGCCCGCCTCGGCCTCCCAGAGTGCTGGGATTACAGGCTTGAGCCACTGAACCTGGCCGCCACACTTCTTTTTACAATGGTTGAACTAATTTTCACTCCCACCAGCAGTGTATAAGCATTTCCTTTCCTCTGCAACTTTGCCAGCATCTATTGCTGACTTTTTAACAGTAGCCATTCTGACTGGTGTGAGATGGTATCTCATTGGGTGTTTTTTAAAATTTCTCTAATAATTGATGAGCATTTGTAAAATATGCTTATTAGCCACATGTATGTCTTGTTTTGAAAAGCATCTGTTCAGCCATGCATGGCTGTCTCTACTAAAAATACAAAAGTAGCTGGGCATGGTGGCGCATGCCTGTAATCCCAGCTACTCTGGAGGCTGAGGCAGAAGAATCCCTTGAACCCAGAAGGCGGAGGTTGTGGTGAGCCGAGATCACGCCATTGCACTCCAGCCTGGGCAACAAGAGCGAAACTCCATCTCAAAAAAAAAAAAAAAAAAAAAAAAGTCCGGGCGCTGTGGCTCAAGCCTGTAATCCCAGCACTTTGGGAGGCCGAGACGGGCGGATCACGAGGTCAGGAGATCGAGACCATCCTGGCTAACACGGTGAAACCCCGTCTCTACTAAAAAAAAAAAAAAATACAAAAAGCTAGCCGGGGCCGGGCGCGGTGGCTCAAGCCTGTAATCCCAGCACTTTGGGAGGCCGAGACGGGCGGATCACGAGGTCAGGAGATCGAGACCATCCTGGCTAACACGGTGAAACCCCGTCTCTACTAAAAATACAAAAAACTAGCCGGGCGAGGTGGCGGGCGCCTGTAGTCCCAGCTACTCCGGAGGCTGAGGCAGGAGAATGGCGTAAACCCGGGAGGCGGAGCTTGCAGTGAGCTGAGATCCGGCCACTGCACTCCAGCCTGGGCGACAGAGCGAGACTCCGTCTCAAAAAAAAAAAAAAAAAAAAAAAAATGCTCATATTAGGAGTACACAAAAATTGACCACAAAGATAGGAGTAAATTTAGTAATACAGAAGAATAATAAGGACTAAAACATACTAATTTCCTTTGACAGAAAACTAATTATGCAAGGTAATTATTTAATATTTGCAGATTGAAATACTTACACTGCAAAAGCAAGAACAGTTCAGTGTATAAACTGAAAAGTGGAGTCTGTAGTTGTACTTTGGTTTCTATTTATTACTTAAGAACAATTAGCATAGTTATGTGAAGTGTTTTTAGATGACATACATTCATATAAATTAAAAAGTATTTTCTACAATAGTATGAATATAAGATCAAAATATGTACTTTGAATGCATCTCCTAAGCAGTCATTTTAATATTGTTATTTATATTTCTTTCTTTTTTTTTTTTTTTTTTTTTTGAGACGGAGTCTTGCTCTGTAGCCCGGGCTGGAGTGCAGTGGCCGGATCTCAGCTCACTGCAAGCTCCGCCTCCCGGGTTTAGGCCATTCTCCTGCCTCAGCCTCCGGAGTAGCTGGGACTACAGGCGCCCGCCACCTTGCCCGGCTAGTTTTTTGTATTTTTAGTAGAGACGGGGTTTCACGGTGTTAGCCAGGATGGTCTCGATCTCCTGACCTCGTGATCCGCCCGTCTCGGCCTCCCAAAGTGCTGGGATTACAGGCTTGAGCCACCGCGCCCGGCCTGTTATTTATATTTCTGAAATATAAAGTGTTTAAAGTGAATTATGGTTATAGACAATTTTTTTAAATCCTGCATACATTATGACTAGTACATTAAAATTATTTATACTTATTTATATAATATCCAAAAAAAATACTACCAAATTGTAACATGCATCCAACATACATATTGCTTTATCCAATGGGGATAGTTATAGGTAAGCATAATTTTAGTGTCTTTCATTTTACTAAATTGGAATGCTGCCCTTCCAGGACAAATAGACAGGTGATATGGTCACCCAAAAACCATAATAGCCCTTCAGTTAGTTATGTGGCAAGCTCACATATATTCTACTATATGAACAAAGTCAGATTCAGTTCCTAATTTAAAAAAGTGCTGGTGAATTGTCAGTTGTATTTCAATATGGAACCCCCATTCAATGGCTAGGAGATGAGAGCAGCAGAGATGAAAGAGAAACCTTATACAGTTCTGCTGAGAATATGCTTTTTTTCTTCATAATGCTCATGTTTCTCATGCTAAGAGTAGCTGTGCATTAGGGGTAGTTTGAGAGAAACTCCTTTTAGGGGAATATTTTCTGGCTGACTTGATCAATCATATCTAATCTGAGTTTTTTCTCAAGCTACATTTAACTTCTTTTTTCTCTCAATATAACTTTGCAATAGAATCAGACTGGAGCTGTTCTCTTCAATGCTTTGGATGTCTGTTTTAGAAGCCCTAATACAATCCCTTGGTGTTGACATAGAGGTGGGTTTTCACAGGGAGAACCATCCTATCTATCTGGACTCATGCTGGAAATCCAGCAGTATTTTTTTCAAGTCACCATAATAAATTGAAACTGAGGCTGACACACCGCTCCCATTCCCGTTATTATGAAGGTGCAATTCTACCCCCAAATCCTGTAGGCTCTCCTGTACCATAGTCTTCAGTCTCTGATGAGGTACTGGAGTGCTGCTGTGGCAATTGGGGTTCATTTAAGATGTAAGCTGCCAGCTGTGAGCTCTGTGCTTTGGAGTGTGCCTCACTGGCAGATGGTAGGGGTCAAGAGAGGACACTAGCCACAAGTAGAGGGCAAGCAGGAGTGCTGAAGCTGAGTGCTCAGAACGTAGAGAGCCATTGCTTTAAAGTGTAAATAACCAAAAAGATAGCACCCTATTCAACCATTGTAGTAGGAGATTGAGAGTCTACCTTCAGCAGGCACCTGGCTTCAAGTCGCACAACTACCTCCTGTCATGAAGATGTGAAAAGTTTATTTTGTCATTGATTATAACCAATTAGCATACACAGATGGCATCCCCAGTGACCAGGTGAATTTAGGATGAGCTATGTATGACATGGTGCTGTAAATTCTTCTACTTGTGGACTAATTATGATGACCGTCTTTCTGTCTTTGCAGTCTCTTAAGCAGATTGATTGTGATGCATGTCACATTCTGGTTTAGTTGTGTAATAAAACAGTTTTCTTTCTGTCCTATCATTGTGAAGTTTTTCTGGGGCTGGAGAGAATTTCTCTTGTTATACTTTCCAAACACAGTCTAGAATTACCAGACATGATATAAACATATAAGGTGCTAACCAGGCTTTATTCTAGAAGGGTCTTTCCCTCTCAGGCTTCCAATCAGCTCACAATTGTGCTGCAAAGTGCATGCTCTTCCCTGAATATGCAGGAAGAATTGCGTCTCTGCCTATTTGGTATCTATCGTCCTCTACAGTCACTTCCAGAGAGGCTAGATCAGATTTCTACAAACCTTACAGGGCAGCAATCAACCGTTTTACCTCTTTCAGTGACTTTTTTTTTGTTGTTGTTGAGTTGGAGTCTCGCTCCATTGCCCAGGCTGGAGAGCAGTGGCATGATCTTAGCTCACTGTAACCTCCATCTCCTGGGTTCAAGAGATTTTCCTGCCTCAGCCTCCCAAGTAGCTGGGATTACAGATGTGCACCACCAAGCCTGGCTAATTTTTTTTTTTTTTGTATTTGTAGTAGAGTTGGGGTTTCACCAAAGGCTGGGCACGGTGGCTTACTCCTGTAATCCCAGCACTTCGGGAGGCCAAGGTGGCCAGATCATTTGAGGTCAGGAGTTTGAGACCAGCCTTACCAACATGGAGAAATCCTGTCTCTACTAAAAATACAAAAAATTAGTCAGGCATGGTGGTGCATGCCTGTAATCCCAGCTACTTGGGAGGCTGAGGCAGGAGAATCACCTGAACCCGGGAGGAGGAGATTGCAGTGAGCTGAGATTGCGCCACTGCACTCCATCCTGGGCAACAAGAGCAAAACTCCATCTCAAAAAGAAAAAGAAAAGAGAAGAAAAGAAGAAAAGGATTTGCATTTCTTATATAAAAAGTGTTTTTTGTTGTTGTTGTTGTTTGTTTTTTTGTTTTTGTTTTTTTTTTTTTGAGACAGAGTTTTGCTCTTGTTGTCCAGGCTGGAGTGCAGTGGCACCAACTCGGCTCACCACAACCTCCACCTCCCAGGTTCAGGTGATTCTCCTGCCTCAGCCTCTCGGTAGCTGGGATTACAGGCATGCACCACCATGCCCGGCTAATAATCCTTTTCTTTATAAGTCTCAGAGAGACATTAAAATGAGGCTACAATTATGTCTTTTTTCTTTGAGCTATGTATTTACCTCTGGAAACTGCTTGGTATTGCCACAAGTAGCTATAAATTGAACTACTAATGCCACACTGGACACTATAACCCACACCCTATAGCCTAACAATGTATATCCAATCAATAATCAATTTATTTTTGTAAATAAAAAAAAATTTTGACAGACAACTTTGTATCAATCCACTCTATGTGCCTCTCTTTTTGCCTTTACAAATCCACTTGTAACTGCTGCTAATCAAAGTATATGTTCCAGACAACTTGAATCTTTGCTCCCAGGTTACAATCCTCAAGTTTGGCCCAAATAAATTGTATACTTATATTCATGTTTTCTCAGCTATTTCCTTTTAGGTAAACATCATTTGGAATGTGCCAGAGCAGCCTCTGAGGGGATCTCTCCTTTGATTGTACTTTGCTTTCTGTAACACCTAAGGATGCAGAGTTAGGTTGATCCCACTTAGAATCTGCACATAAGATCTGGCTTCTGCCTGGGATTACAAGACAGGGCCAGACTTTGAATTGGGAATGTACCGAAAACCAATAGAAGGCATTTTCTGCATTGTGAGATGTCAACATAGACATCCTACAGCTCCCTTTGAGACTGTGGCTCTTTGAGCTTTTCAGATTTTGTCCAATAAGATCTTGTAGCAGGTCTGCCACAGTTATGTGAGAGGATCCAGATGTAAATAGAATCTGATAGCAAATTCTGTAAATAAAAATAAATATCTTAGGAGTGAGAGATCAAGACCACAAAGTATCCAGAGCCACAACCACAACTATACCTGCCTGTAAAATGTTATGTACAATATTCTTGTCCTTCCTCCTACCCAAAAGCTTGTTAATCAGAACAAGTAATTCTGGAGCTCAATCAGGGCAGTTCCATTTTCTATTTAGAATTAGTATGACTCTCTCTAGCCTGGCTTATTATTGGACCCTCAGCCCAGGGTCACTGGGAACCCTCTCACAATGTTGTAGGCATTTTTTTGAGACATTTGAGGATGTCCAGAGCAGAATTATATCAGGCTGACAAGAGTGGTTAATTCTGCTTTTGTCTCATTGTAAGAGAAATGAGTCATTCTGTGTTTGTTCCTTCCCTTATACAAGGGATATTTTTGGTTGGTGCCCAGATGAGAGTTTCTCCAGTTTTCTGGTACTTGGGTAAAAACAAGGAGGAGATCTGGAGACTCAAGCAGATAAACTGATTGCTGTAATTTTATATGGCCATTAGAAAAATAAATGAAGCAGTCATGGTTTCTACAATCCAGGAACTCTTAGTCCAGACTAGCAACTGAAAAAATGGTTGTATTAAGTATCATTTGGTTGGTACAGCAAATAGATGTGTGAAAAAATCGTGAGCTTCATTTGGGCCACTTTCTTTATATTGTTGTGTCTTCTGATGTCATCACCTGAAGGGATATTTATGGACAGAAGCATTATTATTTTTTGATTTCTTTTACCTTGATAAGAATACACATTTATCTTCTAATAATATTACCCTGGAAAACTTTAAGATACTTGTTTAAATTGCTTATTAGTATATGTTATAAAATTGACAGGGCAGTGGCTAGAAAAGATTAAAATTACACAAACACTGGGATTTAAGTTTCTCTTAGGTAAGCTTAGGAAAAACAGAACTTGAAATACTCCAGTGGCATAGAGAACAGAATTCTACAGAGGGTCTCTCCTTTCCCCAGTTCTGTTCAGATTCACCCTTTTTGAGGACCTTGTTTAGATCTCACCCAGCCCTGGAGTCTTGCCTGTATATATAGCTATGAAAAATGTACATGTTTGTGTCCATGCCCTTAAGTTTATACTTTATGATTCAGAAAAGTAACATATATACCCCGATGTTGTGGATCTTATTCTAGTCTCTTCTCAGAGTTAGAGAATACATTAGAGAATATTTCTGGGTTGAAAATTATTTTATTGGATAATTTCAGTCATTCCTGTAAGTCAGAACCAGTTCTATTTACTCTCTCTTTTCACCTTGAGTCAAATTAAAAATTCTGTCCATAACCACTTGGTAAATATGTGTGTGTGTATGTGTTTTTCAGGGACTATTGACATTTATGGATGTGGCTGTAGAATTCTCTCTGGAGGAGTGGCAGTGCCTAGACACAGCACAGCAGAATTTATATAGGAATGTCATGTTAGAGAACTACAGAAACCTGGTATTCCTGGGTGAGGATAAGTTTTTTTTAAATTATTATTATTATTATTATTATTTTTTTTTGAGACAGAATTTCATTCTGTTGCCCAGGCTGGAGAGCAGTGGCACGATCTCGGCTCACCACAACCTTTGCCTCTAGGGTTCAAGTGATTCTCCTGCCTCAGCCTCCTGAGTAGCTGGGATTATAGGCGTGGGCCACCATGTCCGGTTAATTTTTGTATTTTTAGTAGAGATGGGGTTTTACTATGTTGGTCAGGCTGGTCTCGAACTCCTTACCTCAGGGTCCGCCTGCCTCAGCCTCCTAAAGTGCTGGGATTACAGGTGTGAGCCACTGCGCCCTGCGGGTGAGGATAACTTTAATACACAATTCCTGATATACTCTAAAGGTTTCATTTCTGTTTTTCGCTGCATTTTTTTGGCAATTTATGCTTTACATAAATGAGTTTCAGATACCTGTTTTTAAGAAAATGTAGGATTTATCTGTGTAGATGTTTCACCCTGACCTGAACTTTCCACCTTTCTGAGCTGATCTGTATCCTTCACTCTAGATTAGTGGTAATTCCAGAAATTTAGTGGCATAAAATACTGTTGCCCACACCTTAAAATCTAATTGCCGCCACCAATTTTTGATTCAGTAGCACTGAGTAGTAAAATTAAGAACATACAAATTGAAAATATTTTCTTAACATTTAGAAATTTTGTTATAAGTTAGTATTTTGTGATTAATTTCCTAGAATATTCTATCACATTCTCTTTAAAATATTTTTTTCTGAGATGGAGTCTTGCTCTGTCACTCAGGCTGGATGCAGTGGTGCAATCTCAGCTCACTGCAACCTTTGCCTCCTGGGTTCTAGTGATTCTCCTGTCTCAGCCTCCTGAGCAGCTAGGACTACAGGCGTGCACCACCACATCCAGCTAATTTCTGTATTTTCAGTAGAGACAGGGTTTTGACATTGTTGACCAGTCTGGTCTCGAACTCCTGACCTCAGGTGATCTACCTACCTCGGCCTCTCGGAGTGCTGGCATTACCGGCATGAGCCACTGTGCGTGGCCTGCATTCTCTTTACTGAGAAAATTACTAGGTTGGTAATTGGAGAATATGAGCAAGATTCATGTTATTTATTTTTAATAAAACAGGTATTGCTGTGTCTAATTTAGACCTGATCACCTGTCTGGAGCAAGGAAAAGAGCCCTGGAATATGAAGAGACACGAGATGGTAGCCAAACCCCCAGGTAGGTGAGAGCGATTATAACAGACGACACAGATGAGAGGTCCAAAGGTGAAAAAGAAAGCCAGTCCATAAAATGTGACTTGGAAATCTGCGTTCCAAAGGAAATAGTTTCTAGGCAGCTTTTTTTTTTTTTTTTTACTTCAACATAGGGGCATCTTCTGTCTTATGCTGATTCTTTAAAAATTCTACTTTCCCTTCAGTGATCTTCCTTCAAGTTTATGGTGAGCTAAAGTCCTCTTCATGGCATATAAGAGATTGTACAATCTGACTTTTTTTTTCCATTGTTTTTGGAGACTCAGAAATATATGCATAATTTTGAGAAACTCTGTGTTACACTATTTTGTAAGTTCTCTTTTTGCATCGTGTCTGAAATGTGTAAGAGTTGTGGTTTCTGTTCCATTTTTTTTGTTGTTGTTGTTTATTTTTCTGCACATTTCATCCTGTTTGTATTACTACAGGCTTGAAATACAGTTTGAAATTAAGAAGTGTGATGTTCTGCTTTGTTTTTATTCCTCATGATTGCTTTGACTATTCAAAGTTTCTCGTAGTTTTGGCTGGGTGCAGTGGCTCACAGCTATAATCCTATCACTTTGGGAGGCTGAGGCAGAAGGATCCCTTGAGCCCAGGAGTTGGATACCAACCTGGGCAACATAAGGAGACCCTGTCTCTTAAAAAGATTTATTGGCCTGGGCATGGTGGCTCACGCCTGTAACCCAGCACTTTGGGAGGCCGAGGTGGGTGGATCACCTGAGGTCAGGAGTTCAAGACCAGCCTGACCAACATGGTGAAGCCTCGTCTCTACTAAGAATACAAAAAATTAGCCAGGCATGGTGGTGCATGCCTGTAATCCCAGCCACTCCAGAGACTGAGGGAGGAGAATCGCTTGAACCGGGGAGGCAGAGGTTGCTGCAAGCTGAGATTGTGCCACTGTACTCCAGCCTTAGCAATAAGAGTGAAACTTCATCTCAAAAAAAAAAAAGGGGGTTTATTTTAGTTTCATGTAAATTTAGGGATTGTATTTTCAATTACTGTGAAAAAAGTGCCACTGGAATTTTGGTAGGGAGTTTCTTGAATCTATAGATCACTTTGGATAATATGGTACTTTAACAATATTTATTCTTTAAATCCATAGATATTAAATATTTTAAAGCTTACTTGAATCTTTTCTAATTTCTTCATTGAAATCTTGTATCTTTAATTGTAAAGATTTTTTTTCACTTTCTTGGGTCAATTTGTTCTCAGAAATACATTATTTTAATGCTATTGTAAATAATATTGTTTTCTTTGTTTTAGACAATTTCGATTTATGAAACCATAACTTGTATGTTGATTTTATATTTGGTAATTTACTGAGTGTATTTATTAATTTAGATAGGTTTTAATGTACTGTTTATGTATTTTTATATATAAGATTTTATGATTTACAAACAGAAACATTTTACTTAGTTGTCTTCAATTTCAATGGGTTTTTTATTTTTTGACTAATTCTTCTGCCACATACTTTCAGTGTTATGTTAAAAGAGAAGCATTAACAAGTGGGCACAATATAGTTTGGCATTGGTGTCTGTAAATTTGAAAATGCAAATACCTCTTCAAGTTTTTATAAACTGATTTCAGAAGGTAAAGTTGTTTTTTTTTCTTTTCCGAGACTAAGTCTCGCTCTGTCACCCAGGCTGTAGTGCAGTCACGTGATCTCGGCTCACTGCAACCTCCGCCTCCTGGGTTCAAACGATTCTGTTGCCTCCGCCTCCCGAGTAGCTGGGATTACAGGCGCATGCCACCATGCCCAGATAATTTTTAGTAGAGATGGGGTTTCACCATGTTGGTCAGGCTGGTCTCGAACTCCTGACCCTGTGATCCACCCTCCTCAGCTTCCCAAAGTGCTAGGATTATAGGCATGAGCCACTTTGCCCAGGCAAGATCTTCTTTTTTGGGCGCCAGGGTTCTGGGATGCCCCCTGGGTTTGTGGAGAGGGGTAGTAGCTTGGTCTCAAGCCTGCAGTTTCTGTACTAGGGTCCACCTTTAGTTGGCTGGTTACAAGGGGCTTGGATAGTTGTAATTCCTATTTTATTTTATCTTGTTTTATTTTATTTTTCTTTTGAGATGGAGTTTTGCTCTTGTTGCCCTGACTGGAGTGCAGTGGCGTGATCTCAGCTAACTGAAACCACCGCTTCCCGGGTTCAAGCGATTCTCCTGCCTCAGCCTTCCGAGTAGCTGGGATTACATGCATGTGTCATCAGGCCTGGCTAATTTTGTATTTTTAGTAGAGACAGGGTTTCACCATGTTGATCAGGCTTGAACTCCTGACCTCAGGTGATCTGTCCACCTTGTCCTCCCAAAGTGGGATTACAGGCATGAGCCATTGCACCCAGCTTCCCATTTTGTTTTTAAACAGACTGAATATCTTTCAGAATTTTGCTCTGTATGGCAGACACTAGGGCACGTGTCTGCATTCAGGTCTGCATATGGTTGGGCCTTATATCAAAATGTGGGTGAGTATGGCTTTCACTGAGTACCAAAGAGGATTTCTACAGGTCATTGTTTAGGTTTCTCTGTAGGCAGTACTGGCCATGAACTGTGGCCCATGGAGCTGGAACTGAGTCATTGAACTGTTTCAGGGACCACAGTGAAGGCCAAGGTCTGCTGCAGGCCTGCCTGTATGGCTATAAATCGATGTCTTACTCCAGGCCTCTGAAAGGGCAGGACCTCTCCCGTACTGTGCCTGGGAGGAGTTTGGGATGATTACAGAGGAAGTTCAGAATTCTCAGTGGGGGCTGGGTGTGGTGGCACACGCCTATAATCCCAGAACTTTGGGAGGCCAAGTGGGCAGATCACCTGAGATCAGGAGTTCAAGACCAACCTGGCCAACATGGCAAAACCTGTCTCTACAAAAATACAAAAATTAGCTGGGCATGGTGGTGCATGCCTGTAGTCCCAGCTACTCGGGAGGCTGAGACAGGAGAATGTTGAACCCAGGAGGTGGAAGTTTCAGTGAGCTGAGGTCATGCCACTGTACTCCAGCCTGGGCGACCCACACCACAGTGAGATTTTGTCTCAAAAAAAAAAAAACACATATCTATATATATATATATATATAAAAATTCATATATATATGAATTCTCAGTGGAACCAAGTTGAGTGGGCTGTTTTCTTACCTGTAGCCAAGAACAGGCGTCCTGTAGTTTGCCACCTGAATGAGGGCCTGGCTTCTGAAAAGAACACTCCTTAATTTGGGGCTTTAGCAGAGTTTCACTTCCCCCTCCCTGGATCTCAAAGCTCTCTTAAAGGCACTTATTTTGGAGATGGGGCTTTCTACATAACCCAGGCTGGTCTTGAAATCCTAGCCTGAAACAATTTTTCAACCGTGATGTGCCATGTAATTCTCATTACAGGTGTGAGCCATAATGCGTGGCTCGCTCATAAAGGCATTTATGTCAGGAATGGCTGACACCTGTGGTCTCAGCTACTTGGGAAATTAAAGGGGTAGGATTATTTAAGCCTGAGAGTTTGAGGCTAAGTGAGCCATAATTGTGCCACTGTTCTCCAGCTTGGGTGATAGAGTGAGATCCTGTCTTAAAAAGAAGCTATACATTTCAGGCATGTTAAGTATATTCACATTGCTATGCAAAAGACTTCTAGAAATTTTACATCTTGTTAAACTAAAACTCAAATACACATTAAGTAACAATAACTTATTTTACCCTCTCTCCACCCCTTGACAAATACCCTTCCACTTTCTGTTTTTATGAGTGTAACTACGTAAGGCATCTCATGTAAGTGGAATTATACGGTATCCATCATTTTGCATCTGGCTTATTTCAGGTAACGTAATACTCTCAAAGTTTGTCTTAAAATATGAACAGATTGGCTGGGCACCGTGGCTCCCGCCTATAATCCCAGCACTTTGGGAGGCCGAGGCAGGCGGATCACCTGAGGTTAGGAGTTCGAGACCAGCCTGGCCAACATGGTGAAACCCTGCCTCTACTAAAAATACAAAAATTAGCTGGTTGTTGTGGCACATGCTGTAATCCCAGCTACTCAGGAGGATGAGGCAGGAGAATCCCTTAGAACCTGGGATGTAGAGGTTATAGTGAGCCAAGATTGCACCACTGCACTCCAGGCTGGGCAACAGAGCGGGGCTCTGCGTCAAAAAACAAAACAAAAAAGTGACAAGATTTTGTAAGAAGTCTTTTAAGACTGAATAGCCCCTTCTGCACGATCACACTGAGCCAGCGCCTGGACCTGGAACTGGACCGCAGTCCCCCAGCTTCGCCCACCACCTCCCTACCACGGACCCCCGCAAAGCGAATGAGCTTCAGGCCTTTGTGAAAACGTGTAAACAGGATCCGAGCGTTCTGCACACCAAGGAAATGCACTTCCTGAGGGAGTGGATAGAGAGCATGGGGGGTAAAGTACCACCTGCTACTCAGAAAGCTAAATCAGAAGAAAATACCAAGGAAGAAGAATCTGATAGTAAGAAGGTGGAGGAAGACTTAAAGGCAGACAAACCATCAAGTGAGGAAAGTGATCTAGAAATTGATAAAGAAGGTGTGATTGAACCAGACACTGATGCCCCTCAAGAAATGGGAGATGAAAATGCAGAGATAACAGAGGAGATGATGGATCAGGCAAATGATAAGAAAGTGGCTGCTATTGAAGCCCTAAATGATGGTGAGCTCCAGAAAGCCATTGACTTATTCAGAGGTGCCATCAAGCTGAATATCCTCGCTTGGCCATTTTGCATGCCAAGAGGGCCAGCGTCTTCATCAAATTACGGAAGCCAAATGCCGTCATCCGAAACTGACAGAGCCATTGAAATAAATCCTGATTCAACTCAGCCTTACAAGTGGCGAGGGAAAGCACACTCATCTTCTAGGCCACTGGGAAGAAACAGCTCATGATCTTGCCCTTGCCTGTGAATTGAATTATGATGAAGATGCTAGTGCAATGCTGAAAGAAGTTCAACCTAGGGCACAGAAAATTGCAGAACATCCGAGAAAATATGAGCGAAAACGTGAAGAGCGAGAGATCAAAGAAAGAATAGAACAAGTTAAGAAGGCTCGAGAAGAGCATGAGAGATCCCAGAGGGAGGAAGAAGCCAGTGACACTCAAGAGCTCAGTATGGCTCTTTTCCAGGTGGCTTTCCCCGGGGAATGCCTGGTAGTTTTCCCGGAGGAATGCCTGGAATGGGAGGAGGCATGCTTGGAATGGCCGGAATGAAATTCTTAGTGATCCAGAGGTTCTTGCAGCCATGCAGGATCCAGAAGTTATGGTGGCCTTCCAGGATGTGGCTCAGAACCCAGCAAATATGTCAAAACACCAAAGCACCACAAAGGTTATGAATCTTATCAGTAAATTGTCAGCCCTATTTGGAGGTCAAGCGTAATGCCTGTCAGGCCTCTGAGCCCAAGCCAAGCCATCGCATCCCCTGTGACTTGCACGTATGTGCCCAGATGGCCTGAAGTAACTGAAGAATCACAAAAGAAGTGAAAATGGCCGGTCCTTGCCTTAAATGATGACATTACCTTGTGAAAGTCCTTTTCCTGGCTCTTCCTGGCTCAAAAAGCTCCCCGACTGAGCACCTTGTGACTGCCACTCCTGCCCACCAGAGAACAACCCCCCTTTGACTGTAATTTTCCTTTACCTGCCCAAATCCTATAAAATGGCCCACCGTTATCTCCCTTCGCTGACTCTTTTCGGACTCAGCCCACCTGCACCCAGGTGATTAAAAAGCTTTATTGCTCACACAAAGCCTGTTTGGTGGTCTCCTCACACGGACGCGCATGACGATGCCCTTCTGATAAATAAAGCCCTTGCTGAAGGAAAAGCAACATAGATCACCTTATGGATGTCGCAGTAATACAAACCAATGTACCTCTGACCGTCTCATTAAGAGAGCTGGGGTGCTTTCAAGATAATCCCTACCCCTCTCCCCCAAATGCAGCTGAAGCATTTTATAGTGGTTTGCCATTAGGGTATTCATTCAGATAATGTTTTCCTACTAGGAATTACAAACTTTAAACACTTTAAATCTTAAAAATATTTAAAATAAATTTAAAGGCTCTGTTAATTCTTATATTTTTCTTTACTAATCATTTTGGATTTTTTTTTCTTTGAATTACTGGGCAGGGAAGATACTTATGTATGGAAGATTATTGCTCCAGTTTGAGTGAAATAAATATTAGTGTGAGGCAAACATTAAAAAAAGACTGAATAATATTCCATTGTATGTATATGTTACATTTTTTGAAGTATTTATAAATTAAGGAACATCTGGGTTTCTTCAGCCTTTTGGCTTTTGTGAATACTGATACAATAAACATAAATGTTCAAATGTCTTACAGGTCCTGTGTTGCATATTTTGAATATAGATTCATAAATAAAATTGCTATATTTGCCGATAATTCCATTTTTAATTACTTGAGAAACATTTATAACTGTTTTTTTTTTTTTTGAGACAGAGTCTTGCTCTGTCACCCAAGCTGGAGTGCAGTGGTGCGATCTCGGCTCACTGCAAGCTCTGCCTCCCGGGTTCAAGTGATTCTCCTGCCTCAGCCTCCCAAGTAGCTGGGATTACAGGTGTACACCATCACACCCGGCTAATTTTTGTATTTTTAGTAGAGATGGGGTTTCACCTGTTGGTCAGGCTGGTCTCGAACTCTCAACCTTGAGATCTGCCTGCCTCGGCCTCCCAAAGTGCTGGGATTACAGGTCTGAGCCTCCATGCCTGGCCAACATTTATAACATTTTAAAACAATGGCTGCATCTTTGTTTTATACCAACAATCAACAGGGGTTTTATTTTCATTGCATTATCAACAGATTTGGTGTTTTTCATAAATTTACGGTGGCCATTGTAGTGGGTGTGAGGTGATTTTATTTTTCATTTTTATGTGTTTCTCTACAAATTATTAATTTTGTTTTTCTTTTCAAATACTTTTTCCCATTTGGGTAATTTTTTTAATGAAAATTCAGTTCAGTTATTTTTTCATTAATAAATCAAGTTATTCAGCTTTATTGTTCAGTTTTAAGAGTTGTTTATATATTTTGAATATTAACTCATCACTCGTCTCTTGTGATTTGCAAATATTTTCACCCATTTTCTAGGAGGCATTGTCTATTGAATTTTTGTTTTGATGTGCCGAAATTTTGAAGTATAGTGCAGTTAAATCTTAATGGTTATAGTTGTTGTAGTTGCTCATGCATTTAGTGTCGTATCTAAAAAAATAGTGCCGAGGCCAATAACATGCCTTTTTCCTATATTTTTTCTAAGAGATGTTAGTTATCTTTTCATGTCTAAGTGTTGAGTTAAACCATTTTTTTTGTATTTGGTTCAAGGAAATGATCCAACTTTACGTCTTCAGTGTCGATATCCAGTTTTCGACATTTTTTGAAGAGAATATCTTTGCTCTGTGGTATGCTCATGGCAACTTTGTGGAAGATTATTTAATCTTATACAGGAGAATTCATTTCTGGGCTCTCTATTCTGTTCTTCATCTGTTTATTTTTGTGTCAGTACCACGTTGTTTTGTTTTTGTAGCTTTTAATATGTTTTGAAATCAGAAAGTATAATGCCTCTTTGTTCTTTTTCAAGGGTATTTATCTATAGTTTATAATCAAATTAAAAAATTTTAGGCCAGGCGCGGTGGCTTACGCTTGTAATCCCAGCACTTTGGGAGGCCAAGGCAGGCAGATCACGAGGTCAGGAGTTCGAGACCATCCTGATGAACGTGGTGAAACCCTGTCTCTACTAAAACAAAATACAAAAATTACCTGGGCCTGGTGGCAGGCACCTGTAATCCCAGCTACTCAGGAGGTTGAGGCAGGAGAATCACTTGAATCCGGGAAGCAGAGGTTGCAGTGAACTGAGATCATGCCACTGCAGCCACTGCACTCTAGCCTGGTAATAGAGTGAGACTCCATCTAAAAAAAAAAAAAAAAAAACAAAAAAAAACTATATTTCTGTAAAAAACTGTGTGATTAGGGTTTTTATAGAGATTATATTAAATTCATTCACCACTGTAGGTCATAGTAATGTCTTTAAAAAATTAAATTTTTTGACCCTGGAGCAAGAATAAGTTGAAGAGTGACTGGGTGCAGTGCCTCACGCCTGCAATTCCAGCACTTTGGGAGGCTGAGGCGAGCGAATCACAAGGTCAAGAGATCAAGACCATCTCGGCCACCCTGGTGGAACCCCGTTTCTACTAAAAATACAAAAATTAGCTGGGCATGGTGGCACACACCTGTATTCCCCGCTACTCAGGAGGCTGAGGCAGGAGAATCGCTTGAACCCTGGAGGCAGAGGTTGCAGAGAGCTGAGATCACGTTATTGCACTCCAGCCTGGTGAGAGTGAGACTCCATCTCAAAAAAAAAAAAAAAAAAAAAAAAAGAATATGTTGAAGAATGTGTTTTAATTTCATATATTTTTGGATTTGCCAGTTTTACTTTGATTTTTAATTCCTACTTTCTTTCAGTTTTGGTCAGAAAACATAGTATATAATTTTGGTCTTCTTAAATGTATTTGTTGTTATTTTGAGGCAGCATCTTACTCTGTTGCCCAGGCTGTAGTGCAGTGACATGATTTTGGCTTACTGCAACCTCAGCCTGCTGGGCTCAAGTGATCCTTTTACCTCAAATTTTTGAGCTGGGACTACAGACATACACTACTACCCCTGGTTAATTTTTTGATTTATTAGTAGTGACACGGTCTCACTCTGTTGCATAAGCTGGTCCCAAACTTTTTGCCTCATGTGATTCTCCCAAAGTGTTGAGATTATAGGTTTGAGCCTCTGCACTCAGCCGGTATTCATAAATATAATAAGACTTGGTATGTGTCGTAACAGAACACAGCAGGAGCAAGTAAGAATATTGCATGTATTCTCTTGCTTTTGCCTGGAAAGTTTTGTACATGTCTGTTAAGCCTAGTTGGTGATATGATATGATTGGCCTAAGGTTAGAGGATGTCCACTTTCTCTAAACCTCATCCTTCAATATAATCCTCCTGTTTGATGTGGGACCTGATCGGATGTGTTTGGGTTATAGGGGAGCAAATTCCTCATAAATGGCTTGGCACCATCCTTTTGATAATCAAAAAGGCTACACTCTATTGATTCAAATGAGAACTGGTTTGTTAAAAAAAAAAATCTGGCTTCTTCACCTCACACTTACTCTGTCTCTTACTGTGTGATGTGTCCAGTTATACTTTGCCTTCCACCATGATGATAAGCTTACTAGGATGCTTACTCACCAAAAGCAGATGCTGGCACATACTTCCTGTACAGTCTGCTGAACTGTGAGCCAAATAAACCTTTTTTCTTTATAAATTACCTACTCTCAGGTATTCCTCTATATGTAAGCTAATTAATACAGTCTACAATGTTGTCTGAGTTTTTTGTTTTCTTATTTATTATTGCAAATGGGGTGTTGGTATTTACAGTTATTATGTTGCTATGTATTTCTTCACTTTTGTCACTATTTGCTTCATACATTTTGCAGCTCTGATGTTTTATACATACATACATATGTATAGAGGGATATAATAGTTATAGATTCCTGGTAAATTGACCTATTTTCTCATTATATAATATCAGTTTTGTTCTCATGCTAGTACTTGACTAAAAGCATATTATGTCTAATATAATTATAACTGCCTATTATACTATTATAATAATAATAGTAACCAATTGTGGTTACTATTTGCATGAAAAATAAATTTTTTCTATTATGTTACTTTCAGCCTATTCAATGCAATGCTAAAACCAGTCTTTTGTAGGCAGCATATTGTATGCTTTTTTCTAAAGTTATTCAGGCATTTTATTTCTTTTTCTTCTTTATAATTTTATTTATTTATTCATTTATTTTATTTTTTTTGTTGTTTTTGAGAAAGAATCTCACTCCAGGCTGGAGTGCTGTAGCGTAATCTTGGCTCACTGCAACCTCCACCTCCCGGATTCAAGTGATTCTCATGCCTCAGTCTCCCAAGTAGCTGGGATTACAGGCATGTGCCACCATACCCATCTAATTTTTTCTATTTTCAGTAGAGATGGGATTTCACCGTGTTGGCCAGGGTAGTGTCAAACTCCTGGTCTCAAGTGATCCACCCACCTTGGCCTCCCAAAATGCTGGGATTACAGGCATGAGCCACCATGCCTGGCCTATTTATTCATTCAGTTTCAAAATAGGATTCACTGTGTCAATCAGGCTGGTTTTCAGTGGCATGATCAAACTCTGATGATCCTCTCATTTCAGCCTCTCAAATAGCTGCATTACAAATATGTGCCATCACACCCAGCAAGTTTTGTTGTATTTTTTTTGTAGACACAGGGTTTTGAGATGTTGCTCAGGCTGATCTCAAACTCCTGGGATCAAGTGATCAGCCCACTTTGACCTCACAACGTCCTGGGATTATGTTTCTTTCTATCAAGTAGTTTAATTAATTTGTATTTAAAATGATTGCTTTAAAATAGAGTTACTACTATCAGTTTTACTGTTATTGTTATATGTTCCTTGTAGATATGCTTTTTTCTCATTTCTTGTTTTATTGCATTTATTTTTGTTTATTCTATGTAGTGACCCATGCTTTGGTTATTTTTCCATTTCCTTATTTATACTTTCCATAAATATTTTCTTTGTAATTGTCTTGAAAATGGAGATTACATAAAACATTTTAGTATGAAAATAATATATTTTATTTTATTTTATTTTTTTGAGATAGAGTCTCACTCTGTCACCCAGGCTGGAGTGCAATGGCACGATCTCGGCTCACTGCAACCTCCGCCTCCCAGGTTCAAGCAATTCTCCTGCCTCAGCCTCCCAAGTACCTGGGCTTACAGGTACCTGCCACCACACCCAGCTAATTTTTTGTATTTTTAGTAGAGATGGGGTTTTGCCATGTTGGGCAGGCTGGTCTCGAACTCCTGATTTCAAGTGACCCATCTGCCTCAGCCTCTGCAAGTGCTGGGATTACAGGCATGAGCCATTGTACTTCACCTAAAATTTTTTTAAATATTTAATTTTTTCATATTAATTATATTTATATTGGTATGCAACATATGCTAAAATGTTTTTATCTTGCAAAGCTAAATCTATGTTTTTTTTGTGTGCGTGTATGAGACAGAGTCTCACTCTGTCACCCAGGGTGGAGTGCAGTGGTGCAATCTCGCCTCACTGCAACCTCCGCCTCCCAGGTTCAAGCAATTCTCTGCCTTAACCTCCCAGGTAGCTGGGATTACAGGCACCCACCACCATGCCTGGCTAATTTTTGTATTTTTAGTAGAGATGGGGTTTCACCATCTTGGCCAGGCTGGCATTGAACTCCTGACCTCGTGATCCACCTGCCTCGGCCCCCCAAAGTGCTGGGAGTACAGGCGTGAGCCATCACGTCTGACCATAAAGCTGAATCTTAATATACATTAAACAACTACCAATTATTCCCATTTCATCTCACTTTTCAAACACCACTCTTGTTCTGTTTCAGAGAGTGTAACTGTTATACATATCATACGATCTCTGTCTTTTTGTGACTGGCTCGTTTCATTTTGCATAATGTCGTTAAGATTTATCTTTATAGTTGTTATAATATTTTCTGCTTTTTGCAAACTGAGTGATATTCCAGTGTTTTTATATTTCAAATTATATTTACTAAATGATTTTGTAACAGAAATTTGCATTGCTTTTACCTGTTGGCTTTGAGTAACAGTGCTGCAATAATTATGGGTATGTAAATGACTCTTTGTATGACCATATATGTGAAAGTTCATGTGCTGGATTCTATTTTATTTATCTACTTTCTTATCTTTATATTCATACAAAATTGTTTTTATTATGTAGCTTTGTCATGTGTTTTGAAGTAAAAAACTGTAATGCCTCCAACATTGTTCCTTTTTTTTTGAAGATTGTTGAGTATAGTCTCTTGAGATTCCATATACTTTTGGGGTTGCTGTTTCTGTTTCTTCAGAAATGCAGTAAGAAATATGAAAAACATTACATTAAATCTCTAGATTACTTTGAGCAGTATGGAAATCTACACAATATTATTTCAACCTTTGAACAAGAGCACACTCAAAATGTGTTGTTTAATTTCTATGTATTTGTGAATTTTTCCGTTCTTTAAATTATAATCTCATTCCATTTTGGTCACAGAAAGTAACTCATAAGATTTCTGTTTTAAAAAATGTGTTAAGAATTTTTTTTGGCCTAACAGATGGTCCTTTCAAGGAGAATGTTCTATGAGCTATTGGGAAGGGTGTATATCCTGATGTTCAACTCTCTATACCTCTGTTAGAAATAATCGTTCCATACTGATTTCAAGTTTTCTATTCCCTTGCTAATATTCCATCTTGTTTTATTTTTAAGAAAATGGGGTCTTGATATATTCTATAATTATATTGCTCTCTGTGTGTTTCTTCAATTCTGTCAATATTTGTTTTATATATTTGAAACCCTAATGTGAGATGTGCATGCGTGTACACACACACACACACACACACACACACACAAACTAGTCATTGGTTCCCAGTAAATGAATCTACTATTGTTCAGTGTCCTTTTTTCTCTTTTCAGAGTTTTGACTTAAAGTACATCTTTTTTTTTTTTTTTTTTTTTTTTTTTTTGAGACGGAGTCTCGCTCTGTCACCCAGGCTGGAGTGCAGTGGCCGGATCTCAGCTCACTGCAAGCTCCGCCTCCCGGGTTTACGCCATTCTCCTGCCTCAGCCTCCGGAGTAGCTGGGACTACAGGTGCCCGCCACCTCGCCCGGCTAGTTTTTTGTATTTTTTAGTAGAGACGGGGTTTCACCGGGTTAGCCAGGATGGTCTTGATCTCCTGACCTTGTGATCCGCCCGTCTCGGCCTCCCAAAGTGCTGGGATTACAGGCTTGAGCCACCGCGACCGGCAAAGTACATCTTGTTAAATATGACACTTTTTGACTTAAGATGTAGCTTGTGTAATATTATTTTGACGTCTTCTTCTCTCATTTGGTTAATATTTGCGTAAAATTTCTACTTTCATCTTGCTACTTTCAGTCTTTTTTTAATCATTAGATTTCAACTGACTCTTGTAAAAAGGCAAATGAATCTTGGCATTTGAAAGATTTTAATAAATCATTTTGTTGAAAATTATGTCTCTAGATTGAAAAGTTAATTTTATATATATTTAAATAATTTTCTGAAAGCAAAAGTAATGTAATTTTATTAATTCTCTTTAACTCTTGTATCTTTGTCCCTCATTTTCCCTCTTTCTGTCTTCTTTTGTGTCCTTTGGTTTTTGTATTATATGCTTTCACTACTTTCTTATTTTCTTTTGTGTATCTAGACAGATATTTTCTTTGTAGTACCTTGGGAATTACATAAAAACTTAAAAAAAAAACAGTTTTAATGTAGTAAAAAATTAACCTTATTTGCACCACAGTTGCTCGAATCCAGGAAACGTAGGTTGCAGTGAGCCGAGATCATGCCAGCCTGGGCAACAGAGTGAGACTCCATCTGAAAACAAAACAAAAAAAATTGACCTTGTTTGCATACAAAAAATTATTTCTCATTACATCTGCTTTCTACTTTGTTATTGATGTTGCTAATTATATCCATACATATTTTTTAATTGTTATTTATTCATTTTTTTTGAGAGACAGTCTTGCTCTGTCACCTAGGCTGAATTGCAGTGGTGCAATCTTGGCTCACTGCAACCTTCACTTTTCAGGTTCAAGCAGTTCTCCTGCCTCAGCCTCCCAAGTAGCTGGGATTACAATTGTCTGTCACCACGCCCAGCTAATTTTTATATATTCAGTTGAGATGGGGTTTCACCATGTTGGCCAGGCTGGTCTTGAACTCGTGACCTCAGGTGATCCACCCTCCTCAGGCTCCCAAAGTGCTGGGATTACAGGCATGAGCCACTGTGCCTGGCCGCTAATTATTTATTTTTATGTTACATTAACAGATGTTTATAATCATTTCTATGCTTTTATCTTTAAAATTTTATAGAATAATTAATAATGTTTTCTGCATGATTATTAAAATCCTAAGGAATTCTATTTTTATGTATGTAAATATCTTTCCCAGAAAGTTATATTTTTTTGTATGATTATGTGTTCTCCTGCATCATGTTATTTTCAGTGGGAAGAACTCCTTTCAGCATCTTTGGTATGTAGGGCATATGCAGTGCCAATATACTTTTTCAGGATTAGGTTATTTTTAGAAGGTCTTTCTTTTTATTCGGTTGGACAGTTCTTTTTTATTTATTTATTTTTTATTTTTTTTGAAAAGGAGTTTCACTCTTGTTGCCCAAGCTTGAGTGCAGTGGCATGATCTTGGCTCACTGCAATCTCTGCCTCCCAGGTCCAACCGATTCTCCTGCCTCAGCCTCCTGAGTAGCTGGGATTACAGGCGCGTGTGACCTCGCCTGGCTAATTTTTTATATTTTTAGTAGAAATGGAGTTTCACCATGTTAGCTAGGCTGGTCTCGAACTCCTGACCTCAGGTGATCCGCCTGCCTCGGCCTTCCAAAGTGCTGAGATTATAGGCATGAGCCACTTTGCCCAACCAGTTCTTTTTAGTTGTATTATTTTCACTTGACAGCTGTTTTTTTTTTTTTTTTTCCCAGGGCTTTGACTATATCACCCAGTTCTCGTCAGGTATTCCAATATTTTTTGAAAATTTACTGGTTATCTCATAAGACATTTTTGTAAATGATACATTACTTTGTCTTGCAGCTCCCAAGATTCTCTTTTTTTTTTTTTTTTTTGAGACGGAGTCTCGCTCTGTCACCCAGGCTGGAGTGCAGTGGCCGGATCTCAGCTCACTGCAAGCTCCGCCTCCCGGGTTCACGCCATTCTCCTGCCTTAGCCTCCCGAGTAGCTGGGACTACAGGCGCCCGCCACCTCGCCCGGCTAGTTTTTTGTATTTTTTAGTAGAGACGGGGTTTCACCGTGTTAACCAGGATGGTCTGGATCTCCCGACCTCGTGATCCGCCCGTCTCGGCCTCCCAAAGTGCTGGGATTACAGGCTTGAGCCACCGCGCTCGGCCAAGATTCTCTTCTTGACTGTGACATTTTTATCTTCCTAATTTATGTTTTTTGATATTTTTAATATTTTTATTGTTATCCTGAGTTTTCTAAACTTCAGTAGTTGTCTGTGTTCCTGTTTCATTCACTGTGTAGTATTTGATTTATTTTAAATTTTAAAAATTTGTACATCTTTACATTCCTATGGTTGCTTTCTGAAAGTTTAGTAATGTTTTTGATGGGGTCATCCTGCCCTAATATTTTGTATACATTAATCTTTGATTGAGATTTAGACATTAAAAACAAGCTACCTGTCACAATCTTTTTTTTTTTTTTTTTTTTTGAGACGGAGTTTTGCTCTTGTTGCCCAGGCTGGAGTGCAGTGGCGTGATATCAGCTCGCCACAGCCTCTGCCTCCCGAGTTCAAGTGATTCTCCTGCCTCAGCCTCCCTAGTTGCTGGGATTACAGGCATGTGCCACCATGCCCAGCTAATTTTGTATTTTTAGTAGAGATGGGGTTTCTCCTTGTTGGTCAGGCTGGTCTTGAACTCCCGACCTCAGGTGATTCACCCTCCTTGGCCTCCCAAAGTGCTGGGATTACAGCTGTGAGCCACCGTGCCCGGCCCTGTCACAATCTTTATAATGTAGCTTAGGCCTGGGACAGTCTGAAACCAGTTGTCTTGGCTAGAGATTTTGGGAGTCTCTCTAACATTTTCTTAGATTGTGTCTTGTCTAAAATTTTGTGGGCTTTTTAAGTTAAAGAAGTATGTTAGCGTTTCTTCTAAATACTCAGTAATCACTTGCTAAACCTGTTTCCTGTATGTGGTACTGCAGTCTCTGCTGCTGTAACGCTTAACTTTGGTCTCAGCAGACTCAAACTGTCATTCCAAAGTATACTACCATTTATTTTAGTACTTTATGTCATGGGAGACAGAAACCAGTGTCTGAAAAGGCCCCTGAGAGCCAGAAATAAAGATGTATGTGACACTATTTTTTTTAGTCTTTTAAAAAAGAAACCAGGAGTTGACAATTTACTTCTAAAGTCACCATGTTAGACTGGGCAGCAGAAAGAGGTGTGTTGGGTAAATGTAACAGACTTTTCTTTTTTCTCCTATGTGGCTCTTTGCATTATCCTCGCCTGGGACACTGCACACACTTTACTCATTTATAAATTTTTCACAAATGTATTTTGGTCAGAATGTTTTTGTTACATTTATGTGTCTATAAAGGATTTAGGATCTGTGGTGTTTTGCTGTGCCATTTTGCTTATATAGCTGGTGTAAGTTAGATTTGTAAATGACATTAATCGGAGCCGAGTAAGTGGAATAATTTGTTATTTTTATTTCTTTCAGCTATGTGTTCTCATTTTGCCAAAGACCTTAGGCCAGAGCAGTACATAAAAAATTCATTCCAACAAGTGATACTGAGAAGATATGGAAAATGTGGATATCAGAATTTACAATTAAGAAAAGGCTGTAAAAGTGTGGATGAGCATAAGTTGCACAAAGGAGGTCATAAGGAACTTAACCAATGTGTGACAACTACCCAGAGCAAAGTAGTTCAGTATGATAAATATGTGAAAGTCTTTCATAAATATTCAAAGAGACATAAGATAAGACATACTGGAAAAAATCCTTTCAAATGTAAAGAATGTGGCAAATCATTTTGCATGCTTTCACAACTAACTCAACATGAGATAATTCATACTGGAGAGAAACCCTACAAATGTGGAGAATGTGGCAAAGCTTTTAAAAAGTCCTCAAACCTTACTAATCATAAGATAATTCATACTGGAGAGAAACCCTACAAATGTGAAGAATGTGGAAAAGCTTTTAACCAGTCCTCAACTCTTACTAGACATAAGATAATTCATACTGGAGAGAAACTCTACAAATGTGAAGAATGTGGCAAAGCTTTTAACCGGTCCTCAAACCTTACTAAACATAAAATAGTTCATACTGGAGAGAAACCCTACAAATGTGAAGAATGTGGAAAAGCTTTTAAGCAGTCCTCAAACCTTACTAATCACAAGAAAATTCATACTGGAGAGAAACCTTACAAATGTGGAGAATGTGGCAAAGCCTTTACTTTATCTTCACACCTTACTACACATAAGAGAATTCATACTGGAGAGAAACCCTATAAATGTGAAGCATGTGGCAAAGCTTTTAGTGTATTCTCAACCCTTACTAAACATAAGATAATTCATACTGAAGAGAAACCCTATAAATGTGAAGAATGTGGTAAAGCTTTTAACCGGTCCTCACACCTTACTAATCATAAGGTAATTCATACTGGAGAGAAACCCTACAAATGTGAAGAATGTGGTAAAGCCTTTACCAAGTCCTCAACTCTTACTTATCATAAGGTAATTCATACTGGAAAGAAACCCTACAAATGTGAAGAATGTGGTAAAGCCTTTAGTATATTCTCAATCCTTACTAAACATAAAGTAATTCATACTGAAGAGAAACCCTACAAATGTGAAGAATGTGGCAAAACTTTTAACTACTCCTCAAATTTTACTAATCATAAAAAAATTCATACTGGAGAGAAACCCTATAAATGTGAAGAATGTGGCAAAAGCTTTATTCTGTCCTCTCACCTTACTACACATAAGATAATTCATACTGGAGAGAAACCCTACAAATGTAAAGAATGTGGCAAAGCTTTTAACCAGTCCTCAACCCTTATGAAACATAAGATAATTCATACTGGAGAGAAACCCTACAAATGTGAAGAATGTGGCAAAGCCTTTAACCAGTCCCCAAACCTTACTAAACATAAGAGAATTCATACCAAAGAGAAACTCTACAAATGTAAATAATGTGTCAAATCCTTTAGTGTATTTTCAACTTTTATTAAAACACAAGATAATACTGGAGAGAAATCCTACAAATGTGATAAATGTGGCAAAACCTTTAACTGGCTCTTAATCCTTATAAAAAAAAAAAGATAGTTCATACTAGAGAGAAACCCTACAAATGTAAAGAATGTGGCAAAGTACTTAACTGGTCCCCAAATCTTACTACACGTTAAAAACAAACAAACAAACAAACAAAAAAACTTCAGAGAAACTACAAAGCTGGAAGACATCGCAGTAATTTTGACAACACCTCAAACTTTTCTAAGCATAAAATAAATCATACTGCTGAGGAACTTTCAAAATGTGGAAAATGTGACAAAACCTTTAAATGATTGTCACACTTGATTGTAGGTAAGATAATTATTACTACAAAAACTCTTACAAGTGTGAAGAATGTGGCAAACTTTTTAATGAATACTCACACCTTATTGCCAGGAAAGCATTTACACTTGAGAAAAATTGTACCAATATAAAGACTGTGAAAAAGCCATTAATGTCTGCTCACATCTTACTCAACATCAGAGAGTACTTAATAAAAGTATTATAAATTTAATTACTGTCAAAAAATCTTTCAGAAAATATAAGCTTTTAAAGTAGAGTATTTATTGTGAAGACAAACATTACAAATAAAAAAGGGTTGTAGTACCTTTACTTGTATCACAGATCTTACTGTACACGTTTTGTACTAGAGAAAACCGTGAAGCAGTTGATTAAACTTTGTTCAACATCAGGGAATTCAGATTGGAGAACAACCCTGCAAACATAATAAATTTGAATTTTTTTTCCAAAACTACAACTTAGACCACCAGAGGGTTCATACTGAAATATATTTTTGCAGATGCAGTATATATTTAAAACATTCAATCCAAAATTAAGTCTATGTAAATATCAGAGAATTTACAGTAGAAATATCTAAGGTAGGGCCGGGCATGGTGGCTCACGCCTGTAATCCCAGCACTTTGGGAGGCTGAGGTGGGTGGATCATGAGGTCAACAGATTGAGACCATCCTGGTCAACATGATAAAACCCTGTCTCTACTAAAAATATAAAAATTAGCTGGGCGTGGTGGCACGTGCCTGTAGTCTCAGTTTCTCGGGAGGCTGAGGCAGGAGAATCACTTGAACCCGGGAGGCAGAGGTTGCAGTGAGCGGAAATTATACTGCTGCACTCTAGCCTGGCGACAGAGTGAGACTCCATCTCAAAAACAAAAACAAAAAATACTAAGGTACTGACACTTCAGACATTACACTATATCAAAGTGCTGAGTGTAAAAAATGATCCCAAACGGTAGATAAATTTATTTGTACATAATTTTAAAAAGAGTAGAAAACTTTTTGGAAGTTTGTAATTACATTCAAACTATACTTCCCCCTCCCCCTGCTTGAGACAGAGAATCTCTCTGTCGTCCAGGCTGGAGTGCAGTGGCACAATCTCAGCTCACTGCAGCCTCTGCCTCCTGGGTTCAAGCAATTCTCCTGCCTCAGCCTACTGAGTAGCTGGGATTACAGGCGCACACCACCACGTCCAGCTGATTTTTATGTTTTTGGTAGAGACGGGGTTTCACCATGTTGGTCAGGCTAGTCTTGAACTTCTGACCTCATGATCTGCCCAGCTTGGCTTCCCAAAGTGCTGTGAATACAGGCTTACTCCACCGCGCCCAGCCCAAAGTATACTTTTTTCCTTGAAAAGAAGTACAGATTTTTTAAAAAGCTAATAATGCTGTAATTCAACTCTGAAATTACTTGATGCTATTTCTTCATTTCTGTTGTATTCACATGTGATCAGTTGTCACTGCATCAAAGATAGGAGAGTTTCTTTTTTTTTAGGTGGGCATTTATGACCTTTTCTTTGGAAGAGTAAGGACATTAAAATGTTACATGCATGATGAAAATCTAAGTGGAGACGCTATTTGTAGTTAACTTATGATATTGAGTGGTGCATGAGGTAGGTGTTCACAGTAATATTCTTTTGCATTATAGTGAGAACATACTTGTTTTGTTAAAATTAAAAAATTAGTATATGATTTTACTACTTGTACTTTTATGTAATAAAATGCAGTACATTTTTAACATTTCAGATTATGTGTGAACTTAATTGCTTAATTATACAGTTTTTAACATGTTAATACTATTGTGCATTCAATAAAGCATTATTATGCCACTAACTGAAACCTATCCCATTTACTCAAAGGTGTAGGTAAAAGATAGTAAGAATATACTATTTGATAACATAATCAACTAACATCTCTGGTAATCTCTTTTGCCAGTGGCTTTCAACTGCAAATAAGTTAAAAAATATTGTTTCTGTAGGTTAAATTTTTATTCTTTTTTTCTCGTTTAAATCTGTTTTTTAAATTTTGTGGGTACAAAGTATGTGTATATATTTATGCCATATAACATATATTTTGATATAGGCATATAATATGTAATAATCACATCAGGGTAAATGAGGTATGCATCACCTCTAGCATTTATGTTTTGTATTACAAACAATCCAGATCTACACTTTAGTTATTTTTATTTTTTATTGTTTATTTTTTGAGACGGAGGTTTTCTCTATCGCCCAGGCTGGAGTGCAGTGGCAGATCTTGGCTCACTTCAACCTCCACTTCCGAGTTCAAGCGATTCTCCTGCCTCAGCTTCCTGAGTAGCCAGAATTACAGGTGCGTACTACCATGCCCAGTTAATTTTTGTATTTTTAGTAGAGACGGGGATTCTGTGTTGGTCAGGCTGGTCTTGAACTCCTGACCTCGTGATCCACACACCTTAGCCTTTCAAAATGCTGGGATTACAGGTGTGAGCCACCATACCTGGCCTTAAGTTATTTTTAAATGTACAACTAAGTTGTTATTGACTACAATATTCTTAAAATTTTGTTATATATACATTTTTGAACTTTTGGCCTCTCTGCCTGCAAACACATATGACTTTTAGTTTTGATTTACATAAAGTTAAATATACACATACATTGTTCTAAAGATGGAAGAAAATTGTTCTAAAGTGTAAGAAAATTGTTCTAGGCTGGGCGCGGTGGCTCACGCTTGTAATCCCGGCACTTTGGAAGGTCGAGGCGGGCAGATCATGAGGTCAGGAAATCGAGACTAGCCTGGCCAACATGATGAAACCCCGTCTCTACTAAAAACACACAAAAAATTAGCCGGGCGTGGTGGCAGGTGCCTGTAATCCCAGCTACTCAGAAGGCTGAGGCAGGAGAATCGCTTGTACCTGGGAGGCAGAGGTTGCAGTGAATCGACACTGCACCATTACACTCCAGTCTGGGCAACAAGAGAAAAACTCCACCTCAAAAAAAAAAAAAAAAAGTCTATTCTTCAAGAAAAGATGCCAGGAATTTCAAGTTAATATGTTCGAACATATATTCTCCCTAGAAGGGTACTGGTGTATTTGCAATCAAGGTGTAGGATTTCTGGCCTTCCTTGTTTTGCCGTGTTTGTAAGAAATAGGCAGAAAGTAAAGCAGAGTCAACCATGACATTTCTAGTTACTGCAGCCACAGCACCTCAAATCTAGTGTTATGACAACTAGAAATTATGACTGTATTTCAAAAGTAAGAAAAATGAATTAATAAATACTTTCTAGATGATAGTATTTTAGTAGCTTATGATTGTGAGTCACAATTGCCCCATTGGGTTTATTGAAAAGCAGTTATTTATCTTCTAAGGTAAATAGAGAATAGGCATTCTATAATCCTATGCATACGGATCTTTTAAGATTGGCACTGTGTTTAGATTTGAATACATTCATACATTTGTAGTAATTTAAATTTTAATATTTTTCTAATAGAAGTGAAAAAATAGTTAACATGAGTTGAACAGAAACTTCACATGTGTTCATTAAATAACATTTAAAACCACATTGTGACTAGCAATTCCAATCTGTTTCATTTAGTAGTGACTAAAATGACAATATCTTTTATTCAATCAGAAATAGTATTTTTATATTGGTGTTTCTGAAACTTTCAGAAACTGTAGATCACTTAATGGGTAATAATGCACATGCAAACCACAAATTTTCTACATAATAGTAAACTTGTCTTAGCTTTTAATATAAATATTCAGTATATTTCAAAAGTAGAATTAGTGGCTCTTTCTGGGCGCAGTGGCTCACACCTGTAGTCCCAACACTTTGGGAGGCCGAGGTGGGTGGATCACGAGGTCAGGGGTTCACAACCAGCCTGACCAACATGGTGAAACTCCATCTCTACTAAAAATACAAAAATTAGCCGGGCATGGTGGTGTGTACCTGCGATCCCAGCCACTCAGGAGGCTGAGACGGGAGAATGGCTTGAACCCAGGAGGCGGAGGTTGCAGTGAGCCGAGATCATGCCATTGCTCTCCAGCCTGGGCGACAGAGCAAGACTCCATCTCAAAAAAACAAAACAAAACAAAAAAAACTAGTGGCTCTTTTAAGTGATGAGACAGGTATAATTGTTAGGCCAGGCACTGTGGCTCATGCCTATAATCCCAGCACTTTGGGAGGCTGAGGTGGGTGGATTATGAGCTCAGGAGTTTGAGACGAGCCTGGCCAAGATACTGAAACACTGTCTCTATTAAAAATACAAAAATTATCTGGGTGTGGTGGCACACACCTGTAGTCCCAGCTACTCAGGAGGCTGAGGCAGGAGAATCACTTGAACCCGGAGGCAGAGGTTGCAGTGAGCCAAGATCGCACAACTGCACTCCATCCTGGTGACAGAGGGAGACTCTGTCTCAAAAAAAAAAAAAAAAAAAGTTTTAAATTGGTAAGGTGGAAGTCAAGCTGTTGCTGTTTGATGATAAATAATATAGTGGTATACCTAGAAAACATTAAAGACTCTGAAAAGCTTCTATAACTGATAAATGAATTCAGCAAAGTTTCAGGATACAAAATTAATGTACACAAATCAGTAGCAATCTACAAATTCAATGCAATTTCCATCAAAATACCACCAATATTCTTCACAGAAGTAGAAAAAACACTGATAAAATCCATATGGAACCAAAAAAGAGCTCACATAGCCAAAGCAAGACTAAGCAAAAAGAACAAATCTGGAGGCATCACGTTACCTGATTTCAAGTCATACTATATGTTATAAGCCCATAGTTCCCAAAATAGCATGACACTGGTATAAAAACAGGCACATAGATCAATAGACCAGAATACAGAACCCAGAAATAAACCCAAATAGCCTAATCCTGAATGATTTTTTTTTTTTTTTTGTGAAACAGAGACTCACTTTGTTGCCCAGGCTGGAGTGCAGTGGCATGATCTTGGCTCACTGCAGCATCCACCTCTTAGATTCAAGCAATTCAGCCTCTGAGTAGATAGGATTAGAGGAACAAGCCACCATGCCTCGCTAATTTTTGTATTTTTAGTAGAGATGGAGTTTCACTATTTTGGCAAGGCTAATCTCAAACTCCTGACCTCAAGTGATCTGCCCACCTCAGCCTCCCAAAGTGCTGAAATTATAGGAGTGATCCACCATGCCCAGCCTCCTGAGTGAGCTTTGAGTCAACAACAAAATTAAGATGGAAATTTAAAAACACTTTGATTTGAATGACAATAATGACACAACTTATGAATACCTCTGGCATACAGCAAAAGTGGTGCTAAGACAAAGTTGATAGCAAAAAATGCCTACATCAAAAAGTCTAAAATAGCACAAGTAGACTACGTATGGTTACACCTCAAAAGACTAGAGAAGCAAAACCAAATCAAATCCAAATGCAGCAGCAAAGAAAAAATAACAAAGATCAGAGAAAAACTAACACGGTTGAAACAAAAAAATACAAGGAGATAAATGCAACAAAAAGCTGGTTGTTTACAAAGATGAACAAAATTGGTAGACCATTATTAGCAAGATTGACCAAAAAAAGGCAGAGAGAAGATCTAAATAAGTTCAATTACAAACAAAATGGAAGATATTACAGACAATACCACAGAAATACAAAAGATTACTGAAGGCTACCATAAATACATTTACGTATACAAATTAGAAAATGTAGAGAAGCTGCATAAATTCCTGGAAATGCACAATCCTTTTAGATTACACCCGGAAGAAATGGAAAATCTGAACAGACCAATAAGAGGTAGTGAAATTGAAATAGTAATAAAAAATTGCCATCCAAAAAGTCCGGGAGCATATGAATTCACAGATATATTTTATCATCAGACATTCAAAGAAGAATTGGTACCAATCTTACTGAAACTATTCAAAAGATAAAAAGGGAATCTTCTCTAAATCATTCCATCAAGCCAGTATCACCCTAATCCCCAAACCAGAAAAAGACATGACAAAAAAACAAAAAAAGTAAATATTTCTGGTGAACTTAGATGATGATAAAATTATCACCAAATTCCTAGCTAAGCAAATACAACAGCATATCAAAAAGATAATACACCATGATCAAGTGCATTTTATACCAGAAATGAAAGGATGGTTTAATATATGCAGGTAAGTAAATGTGATATGCCACATAAACAGATTTAAAAACAAAAATTACATGATTATCTCAATAGGCTCAGAAAAAAACCTGACAAAATCCAGCATTGCTTCAGCATTAAAACCTTAACAAAATCGGCATAGAGGGGACATAGCTTCAGGTAATAAAAGTCATTTATGGCAAACCCACAGCCCACATTATACTGAATGGGAAAAAGTTGAAAGCATTACTCCTGAGAGCTAGAACAAGACAAGGATGTCCACTTTCACCACTTCTATTCAACATATTGCTGGAAGTCTTAGCCAGAGCATTCAAATAAGAGAAAGAAATAAAGGGTATCCAAATTGGAAAAGAGGAAGTCAAACTGTGACTGTTCATTGATGATATGATTGTATACCTAAAAAACACTAAAGACATCCAGAAAGCTCCTAGATCTGATAAATGAATTCAGTAAAGTTTCAGGATACAAAAATCAATGTACACAATTCGGTAGCACTGCCATACACAAACAACAACCCAAACTAGGAATCAAATCAAGAATTCAGCCCCTCTTACAACAGCTGCAAAATAATAATAATAATAATAATAATAATTAGGAATATACTTAGCCAAGGAGGCAAATGATCTCTACAAGGTAAGTAACAAAACACTGTTGAAATAAATTATAGATGACACAAACAAATGGAAACACATTTCATGCTCATGGATAAGTAGAGTGACTATTGTGAAGATGACCATAATAATAAAAACAATCTACAAATTCCATGCAGTTTCCATAAAGATAACATCATCATTCTTCACAGAACTAAAAAAAATAAAAAAGACAATTATAAAATTCATATGGAACCAAAAAAAGCCCACACAGCCAAAACAAGACTAAGTAATAAGAACAAATCTGAAGGGATTACATTACCAACTTCAAACTATATGAAAGGGTGATAGTTATCAAAACAGTATGATACTGGTATAAAAATAGGCATGTAGACCAACAGAATAGAATAGCAAACCCAGAAATGAACCGAAATACATACAGCCGACTAATTTTTAACAATGTTAACAAAAACATAAAGTATAAAAAGGATACCCTAAAGCTGGGCGTGGTGGCTCATGCCTGTAATCCCAGCACTTTGGGAGGCCAAGGCAGTTGGATCACCTGAGGTCAGGAGTTTGAGACCAGCCTGGCCAACATGGTGAAACCTCGTCTCTAATAAAATACAAAAATTAGCCAGTCACAGTGGCTCATGCCTGTAATCCCAGCACTTTGGGAGACTGAGGCATGTGGATCACGAGGTCAGGAGTTCAAGACCAGCGTGACCAACATGGCAAAACCCAATCTCAATAATACCAAAAAAATTAGCCAGGCATGGTGGCACGTGCCTGTAATTCCAGCTACTCAGGAGGCTGAAGCAGGAGCATTGCTTGAACCCAGGAGGCAGAGGTTAGAGTGAGCCAAGATTGTGCCATTGTACTCCAGCCTGGGCAACAAGAGCAAAACTCCGTCTCAAAAAAAAAAAAAAAAAAAAAAAATCCTGTTAAACAAATGGTGCTGAGATAATTGGTAAGCCACATGTAGAATAAGAAAATTGGATCTTCATCTCTCATCCTGTACAAAAGTCAACTCAACGTGGATCAAAGACTTAAATCTAAGACCTGAAACTATAAAAATTCTAGAAGATAACATCAGAAGAACACTTCTAGACATTTGCTTAGGCAAAGAGTTTATAACCAAGAACCCTAAAGCAAATGCAAAAAAAAAAAAAAAAAAAATCAATAAATAAATGGGACTTAATTAAACTGAAAAGCTTCTGCACAGTAAAATAAGTAATCAGCAGAGTAAAGAGAAAACCCAGAGTAGAAAATATTTACAACCGATGCATTCAACAAAGGCCTGTTATCCAGAATCTACAAGGAACTCGAACAAATCAGCAAGAAAAAACAAACAAACGAATAATCCCATGAAAATGTGTGCGAAGGACATGAACAGACAATTCTTGAAAGAAGATATACAAATGGCCAACAAACATATAAAAAAAAAAATGCTTGGAAACCTATCAGTAAGGACCAAGCACCAAACAACCAGGGAAAGTTGGTGAGTCAAGGACGTACTCATGTTGATGAAAGCTTGGGCCGCTGAGATTTGAGAATCTGTGTTGGGCCTGCTTGGAGTTCTAAACGGATGGAAGAGTTCAGTCATGTTTGCACCCACAGTGATGCGTGCTTTGTGCAAGAACAAGACTCTCCGCTACGAAGTCCCCATGTTGTTGCTAATTGTTGGAGTTTCTTTTGGTCTTTGTGAGTTTTCACAAATCTGACATGATGCTGTGAAGATTAAAATGGATCCTGAGTTGGAAAAAAAATACTGAAAGCAAATAGTATCATTAGGTCAGAATATGAGAAAATAAAAGACTCTACTTTTGATGACTGGAAGAATATTCAAGGACCCAAGGCTTGGAAAGACCTGACCTCCTCCAAGAAAGAAATCCAGAAATCCTTAAGACTAAGACAACTTGACTGTGCTGATTCTTTTTGATTTTTAAATAAAAATGTCGTCAACTGGATTTCCTAATACTTACCCTTATCACGTGGAAAGAAGATTCCAGACCCATTGAAACCTGGATATGGGTAACTTGTTGGCAGATAATCTTGATAAAATGTTAAGTACAGGGCTGGGCATACTGGCTCACGCCTGTAATCCCAGCACTTTGGGAGGTCGAGGCAGGCGAATTATGAGGTCAGGAGTTCAAGACCAGCCTGGCCAGTATGTTGACACCCCACCTCTACTAAAAATACAAAAATTAGCTGGGTATGGTGACACATACCTGTAGTCCCAGCTGCTCGAGAGGCTGAGGCAGAAGAATTGCTTGAACCCAGGAGGTGGAGTTTGCAGGGAGCCAAGATCGTGCCACTGCACTCCTTCCTGGATAGCAGAGTGAAACTCTGTCTCAAGAAAAAACAAAAACAAAGCAAACAAACCAAAAAAAGTACAGGTTTTTATACTTCTCGATTATTCCATCTGCAGATGAAAGTAACAATGTTGGACACATATATTTTACACCTTGAAATAAAAAATGTGAATACTGAAAAAAAAAATGCTCAACATCACTGATTTTCAGGAAAATGCAGATTAAAATCACATTGTGATACCACCTTACTCCTGCAAGAATGGTCACAATTAAAACATCAAAAAACTAGATATTGCCATGGATGTGATGAAAATGGAGCACTTTAACACTGCTGGTGGAAATGTAAACTAGTACAATCACTATGGAAAACAGCTGGGAATTTATTTATTTTTATTTTTGAGATAGAGTCTCATTCTGTCACCCAGGCTGAGTGCAGTGTTGTGATGTTGGCTCACTGCAGCCTCTGCCTCCTGAGTTCAAGTGATTCTCCTGCCTCACCCTCCTCAGTTGCTTGGACTACAGGCACATGCCGCCATGACAGGCTAATTTGTTTGTACTTTTAGTAGAGATGGATTTCCACCATGTTGGCCAGGCTGGTCTCAAATTCCTGATTTCAGGTGATTTACCCACCTTGGCATGCCAAAGTGTTGGGATTACAGGCTTGAGCCAGCACATGCAGCCAGGAGATTTTTTTAAAGAACTAAAAGTAGAACTACCATTTGATCCAGCAAACCCACTACTGGGTATTTACATGCAGAAAAAAGTCATTATATAAAAAAGACACTTGCACAGGCGTGTTTGTGGCAAAACAATTTCCAATTGCAGAAAAATGGAAGCACCCTAAATGCCCGTCAACCATCAAGTGGATGAAGAAAATATGATTTGTATATATCATGTAATACTCAGCCATTAAAAAATGGAGTAATGGCATTCACAGCAACTTGAATGGATTAGAATATCATTATTCTAAGTAAATGGGAGCTAAGCTATGGGGATTCCAAAGCATGAGAATTATATAATGAACTCTGAGAACTTGAGGGGAAGAGCAGGAGGTGGGTGAGAACTAAAAGATTACACACTGGGTACAGTATACACTGCTCAGTTGCTGGGTGCACCCAAATCTCAGACATTACTGCTAAAGAACTTATCTATGTAGCCAAACAACACCTTTACCTCAAAACTCTTAGAGTAATAACAACAATTAAAAAAAAAAAAACCCACAGAATTTTAGGTTGATATGCTTTGGCTTTTTTTTAGAAAGGATTTCACTCTCACCCAGGATGGAGTGCGGTAGATTGATCGTGGCTCACTGCAGCCTCAAGCTCCTGGGCTCAGGTAATCCTCCTAAATCAGCTTCCTGAATAGCAGGTAATGCAGGTGCTGGTTATCATGCCCAGCTAATTTTTCTGTTTCTTTTCTTTTTTTTGAGACGGAGTCTCTGTCGCCTAGGCTGGAGTGCAGTGGCGCAATCTTGGCTCACTGCAAGCTCCACCTCCCAGGTTCAAGTGATTCTCCTGCCTCAGCCTCCCAAGTAGCTGCGACTACAGGTGCCCACCACCACACGCAGCTAACTTTTTGTATTTTTAGTAGAGACAGCATTTCACCGTGTTAGCTAAGATAGTCTCAATCTTCTGACTTCATGATCCACCAGCCTTGGCCTCCCAAAGTGCTGGGATTACACATGTGAGCCACCGTGCCTGACTGCTAATATTTGTATATTGTGTAGACATGGGTTTTTGCCATGTTGGTATCAAATTTCTGAGTTTAAACAGTCTGTTTCTTGGCCTCCCAAAATGCTGGGATTACAAGCATGAGCCACCATGCCTGATGAGAATCTTATTTTTATAGGATATAGAAAAGCTAAATATATTTAGATCTGTAAGTTGGCAGAAAGTTTGAAAAAAAAACTTTTATTAAAAATATAAAATGGTTTTACCTCCAGCTTAACTTGGTAACAATTCCAACCAAACGTGAAGTTTTCTTGCCAGAACTCGGAGGAGGGCATGAATCCAATGTGCAGACTTGACAGGTGGAAAGGTGTAAAAGCTCTGCTTGCTCTCTTTGCTGGGAGACTGGTAGCCTGGGGCAAGTTCTCAGCCCTGCTCACCCATTCCCTGAAAACTAACCTGGTGCTGTTGAGGGGAGAGACATCGTGGGAGCTAGACTGGTCTTTTGGGTCATGTGAGAGCTGAGTGAGGCCTGTGACTGTCTGCTTTTTCCCACTTTCTTGACAACATGCATCACCACCAGAGGCAGCCATAATCCTCCTGGGAACATAACTCCATTGGCCTGGGAACCACACCTCCATCTCACCACAGCAGCCAGGGCAAGCCCCTCCAAAGGAGAGTCAGCTCAGACTTGCCTAACCCTGCCCCCACCTGATGGTCCTAGCTGGCCCCCACCTGATGAATTTAGCCGAAGACAAAATTCATATTCTCTTGAAAGTTCTAAGGCCCTGTTCAGTACCTGATCCTCCCTATACGACTACAGCTGATGCTGTCTTGAAAGCTTCACCTCCTGGTAGGAGGCCAACCAGCAGAAAACTAGTGCATTAAACAATTACATTTAAGGATGCGCATACAGTCCATTTCACTCCTCTGCAACCTCCACCACAGCAGGTCTCTCTCATGGCTGAGAGACCTGAAGACGATTCATATCACAGGACTGTGTGCAGACACCCCCAAGTGCCAGCCCAGAGACTAATAGCCCTGCTGTGTGGCTAGATCCAGAAGAGAAATAACGATCACTGTAGTTCAGCTCTTAGGAAACCACATCCCTAGAAAAAAGGTTAGGGTATTACATCAAGGGAGCACCCTGTGGGACAAAGGAATGTATACAGAAGCCTTGAGCCCCCAGAACTCCCCTCTCACATAGTCTACCCAAATGAGAAGGAACCAGAAAAACAATTGTGGTAATATGAAAAAAATAATGTTCTTTAACATCATCCAAAAATCATACAAGTTTACCAGCAATGAATCCAAACCAAGAAGAAATCCATGTAGCGCCTAAAAAAAATTTAGAAAGTCAATTATTAAACTAATCAAGTAGGTACCATAGAAAGGTAAAGTCCAATTTATGGAAATCAATGAATAATACAAGATATGAGGGGAGAAATCTTCAGTGAAAAAAATAGAATAAAAAAATCACAACTTCAGGAAATAAAAAACACACAGAAATGCAAAATGTTCTGAAAAGTCTCAGTAATAGAGTTGAACAAGTAGAAGAAAGAAATTCTCAGCTCAAAAACAAGGTTTTTGAATTAACCCAATTGAGCAAAGGCAAACAAAAAATAATAAAAAAGATCAGCAAAGCCTCCAAGAAGTTTGGAATTATATTAAATTACCAAACCTAAAAGTGATTTGCATTCCTAAGGAAGAAGAGAAATCTAAAAGGTCAGAAAGCATATTTGGAAAAGTAATTGAGGTAAACTTTTCTTTCTTGGCTAGAGACCTAGACATTCAAATACAAGAAGCTCAAAGAACACCTGGGACATTCATTGCAAAATGACCATTGCCTAGACGAATTGTTATCAGGTTATCTAAAGTCAAGGCAAAGGAAAGAATGTTAAGAGCTGTGAGGCAAAAGCACCAGGTAACCTAAAAATATATAAAATAAAAATCTATCACATAAACAGCAAAATACAAGCAAGAAGGAATGGGGGCCCTATTTTCAGCCTCCTTAAACAAACCTACTATCAGTGAAGAACTTTGTATCCAGGAAAACTAAGCTTCATAATTGAAGAGAAAAAAGTCTTTTCATACAAACAAATGCTGGGAGAATTCACCACTACCAAGCCAGCACTACAAAAACTGCTAAAAGGAACTCTAAGAAGTCCTGGAGAAATATCAAAACAGAACATCTTTAAAGCATAAATCTCACAGGGCCTATAAAATATGAATACAACAAATTAAAAAAAAAAACAAGGTATTCAGGCAATAAATGGCATGATAAATGAAATAGTACCTCACATCTCAATACTAACATTGAATGTACATGGCCTAAATGTTCCACTTGAAAGATACAGAATTGCAGAATAGATAAGAATTCACCAACCAAGTATCTGCTGCCTTCAAGAAACTCACCTAACACACAAGGGTTAAGGTAAAAATGTGAAAAAAAATCCATGCAAATGGATACCAAAAGTGAGCAGGAGTAGCTATTCATATATCAGACAAACACACTTTAAAGCAACAGCAGTTAAGACAAAACAAAGTGGGATATTATATAATGATAAAAACCCTGCCAAACAGAAAAATATTACAATTCTAAATACATATGCACCTAACACTGAAGCTTCCAAATCAGCACATGAAACTTTCCATTTTAGTAATCTATATTTAGTAATCTATAGAAACTAACCCATTTTAGTAATCTATAATAGTAACCAAACACACAGATGCAAACACCCACATACACACTTAATTTATTAACTTAGATTATTTTCTATCTTTTCTGTGATGAGTAATTAAATACAGGTTTTGATAAAAGAAGTTTTTTTTTTTTGTTTTTTTTTTTTGCCTTTCTGATCTTGGTTATTTCTTTACTTCTGCTGGGTTTGGGTTTGGTTTGTTTTTATTTCTCAAGTTCCTTGAAGTGTGACCTTAGATTGTCTATTTGTGCTCTTTCAGATTTTTTGATGTAGGCATTTAAGCCTATGTACTTTCCTCTTAGCATCACTTTTGCCGTATCCCAGATGTTTTGATAGGTTGTGTCACTATCATCATTCAGTTCAAATAATTTTTAAATTTCCATCTTGATTTTATTATTGACCCAGTGATCATTCAGGAGCAGGTTATTCAATTTTCATGTGTTTGCATGGTTTTGAAGGTTTCTTTTGGAGTTGATTTTCTTTTTTTTTTTTTTTTTTTTTTTTTTTGAGACGGAGTCTCGCTGTGTCGCCCAGGCTGGAGTGCAGTGGCCGGATCTCAGCTCACTGCAAGCTCCGCCTCCCGGGTTTTTATGCCATTCTCCTGCCTCAGCCTCCCGAGTAGCCGGGACTACAGGGGCCCGCCACCTCGCCTGGCTAGTTTTTCGTATTTTTTTAGTAGAGACGGGGTTTCACCGTGTTAGCCAGGATGGTCTCGAACTCCTGACCTCATGATCCGCCCGTCTCGGCCTCCCAAAGTGCTGGGATTACAGGCTTGAGCCACCGCGCCCAGCCTGGAGTTGATTTTCAATTTTATCCCCATGTGGCTTGAGAGACTACTTGATATAATCTTGATTTTCTTAAATGTATTAAGACTTGTTTAGTGGCCTATCATATGGTCAATCTTAGAGAAAGGTAGGCCATGTTATATACCCCAAGTTCTCCTTGCCCAGCTCAGCCTCAGTCCCCTTCAGCCACAATATGGTGGCTGTGCCGACAGCCGGCCCCCTGGGCGTCCTGTCTCTTCCCTGGGCAGTGACTGTGCCCTGGCCTGGTGCCCTCTCTGGGCAGCTCTGCATCCACAGCACTGCATCTCTCTCTGATTGTGCAAGGACCACGGGAGGGTCGTCAGAGGAGAATCCTGACTTGGGGTGCAGGTTCATGAATGGGAAGAGCATTGGTCCATGGGGTTCCCAGTTCCTATTTTCTTTTTCTTTTTTTTTTTTGAGACAGAGTCTTGCTCTGTCGCCCAGGCTGGGGTGCAGTGGCCGGATCTCAGCTCACTGCAAGCTCCGCCTCCCGGGTTTAGACCATTCTCCTGCCTCAGCCTCCCGAGTAGCTGGGACTACAGGCGCCCGCCACCTCGCCCGGCTAGTTTTTTGTATTTTTTAGTAGAGACGGGGTTTCACCGTGTTAGCCAGGATGGTCTCGATCTCCTGACCTCGTGATCCGCCCGTCTCGGCCTCCCAAAGTGCTGGGATTACAGGCTTGAGCCACCGCGCCCGGCCCCTATTTTCTCCTATTAAAAATTTATGGGAGTTACTGCAAAAATACTAAAGAATTTAATCAAAGAGTGGTTCTAGAATTGTAGAGCACCCAGCTATGGTTTGTAGTTTGTGGTCTATGGGAGAGGCTTGAAGGAAAGTCTTTTATAAAATGCATGATGAAGAAAACCAAGTTTAGTAATTGGTTAGGTACAGTTACACGGTGCCTAGCATTTTTTCCTCCTTTTTTTTTTTAATTTTTTTTTTTGAGATGGAGTCTTGCTTTGTCGCCCAGGCTGGCCTGCAGTGGTGTGATTTCAGCTCACTGCAACCTCTGCCTCCCGGGGTCAAGAGATGCTCCTGCCTCAGCCTCCCGAGTAGCTGGGACTAGGGGCGCGCACCACCACGCCCAGCTAACTTTTGTATCTTTTAGTAGAGACAGGGTTTCACCATGTTGGCCAGGATCATCATGATCTCTTGACCTCGTGACCTGCCCACCTCAGCCTCCCAAAGTGCTGGGATTACAGGTGTGAGCCTCTGCACCCAGCCATGTGATGTCTTTTTTTTTTTTTTTTTACGTGGTGTCTTAATTTGTACATTAAAGGTGAAAAATTCCTGGTATGTAATCAGAGCTTAATTGGTAGTTTATAGTTGCTGAAGCCTGAATTTTGTTTTTCTGAATGTGGTAATTAAAAATAATGCACCTGAGTTCGATTTTTTGTTTGTTTGTTTTTTTGAAGTAGGAACCCAGGGACTAGAAACACCTCAGTCTAATTGCCTGCCACTTAATTATTTTCACACTCCACAGGGAACTGATTTTCTGCTGCATTTTTCACCTGTGTCCCAAGCAGGGTCTTGGGACCCATCCCTCATTTCTCCGGCCTCAATCTAGCTTGCAGTAAGATAGTAAATTTCCAGTTTCTTCTAGCATTCCCAAATGCGAGCTTTTCCTCCCTAGTTCATATTATCACGTATTTGTTTTTTAGTGTACTTTTTTCTACCATATTTTAATTAATTATTTTTTTGGCAAAGCATTAAATGGAGCTGGTAAGAATATTTATCTGGTTGAACCTGGAAGGTGGAGGTTGCAGTGAGCCAAGATTGTGCCACTGCGCTCCAGCCTGGGTGAGAGGGAGACCATCTCAAAAACAAACAGCATGGATTTAACTTTTTCAAAAATTAAAAATGCTTAAGGAACATTTTTTATAGAAACTAATACTAAAAACAATTTTAGATTTTTAGAGTACATTTCTCAAACACTTCAAGTACCCTCCTCTGACAGTAGATATGTATTTTTCTATATTGCCATAATAGAGCTTTGGCTGTCCTTTGTGGCCAACCCTATCATTTCTGTTCTATTTTTTTGTGCAGTATTATGTCATGCATTTTACATTTTAAAAGTTGTAGTCCGTGCAATGTAATTTTTAAACAATTGAAAAAAACCTTTTTCCATGTTAAACTCTCTGCTTAATCAGCAGTAACTTTATTTTCACTCTTCAGAGGCATTTTTAACTGCTGGAAATGCAAAGAGGCAGTTCAAATGAGCGTGCTGAGCTGGACCTCTCCAGTGTGGGTCTATTCACATTCACACAGGTGATCTTCTGGTGTAAGAGGGTGCACTTCAACAGCATTATCATAGCAATGTAGAACAGATGTAATAGGATAAAAGAGGAATCACTGCCTTCTAGGAAAAGGAGTTAATCTTATTTATTCTGTGTATGTGAGTATGTGGTGGTTGTAAGGTTGAGAATAAAGACTAAAATTACAGAGAACGCTTTACATTAGTAGTGCAGTGCAGTGCAGGTCCTATGCAATCTTCTTGTTTGTCAAACATATTCTGAATGGTTTTGTCAAGTACTATGTTTCTGTATCCATCACTTATTCTATTCTGATAATTATTTTCTACTTCATTAATTTAAATATTCACTCAACATCATCCAGAGTCCTGTCCTTGATGCTTAAGTGTTCAGACATAAAATATTATTGACAAAAAGATGGTTTTATTTGTTAATTTTACTACAGAGCATTTGATGCCAGTAAGCTTTAGTTCCTTGAAACTTTGAAAACATGCTTTAGTTTTTATTTAGTTTGAAAAGTCAAATTTGATCAAAAGTAAATATAACAATAAATGAATATAAATCATTTTGGAAGTGAATTCAAATTATTATGTAAGATGTTAAATTTGACAGATATAATTGTGTCAGAATTTTTTTAAAATTTGAATATGTAAAGTGTAATAAAGCTGAAACTTGAAAAATATATGTCCTTTTATGATCATTTAAATTTTTAATTTAGCAGTTTTGGCTGTGTTTAAAATGTAGATATTGACATATCCCCAAAAATAATGTTAATGAAGAATACAAAACAAAGCACTATAGTGTTGATGGCTGTTGTGAGACCTCAGTTCTTTGTTTCAAAAATTTAAACAAAAGACACAAATAATGAAGATGCAACATAGAGGGATTTATTGCAAAGTAGAAATACTATTTTAAAAATTAGGTGCAAAATAGCCCCAAGAGAGAAGGGATTCAGGGTCGGCTGCTTATAAGAATGAGACAGCAGCCGGGCGCAGTGGCTCACGCCTGTAATCCCAGCACTTTGGGCGGCCGAGACGGGCGGATCACGAGGTCAGGAGATCGAGACCATCCTGGCTAACACGGTGAAACCCCGTCTCTACTAAAAAATACAAAAAAAACTAGCTGGGCGTGGTGGCGGGCGCCTGTAGTCCCAGCTACTCGGGAAGCTGAGGCAGGAGAATGGAGTGAACCCGGGAGGCGGAGCTTGCAGTGAGCTGAGATCCGGCCACTGCACTCCAGCCTAGGCGACAGAGCGAGACTCCGTCTTAAAAAAAATAAAAATAAAAATAATGAGACAGCAAAGACTGAAACTAGAGAGACTCCATTTATGGGAGTCTTAGATAATTATTTACAAAGAGGTGGAAAGTGGTGTTATTAGTAAGCATGTTCTGGGTGGTCCTATTGGTGCACATACACAGTGGCTGTACATGCTTTTATGTGTCACATATCTCATTAGCATCTTAAACCTCCACTCACGTGTGTATTTTTTACTATTATAATGAGTAAAAGGTCAGAGGACAAGTAAAATAAAAATGTGCATGCTCTTTACAGGGGAGTTTCCCTGCTGAAGAGAGCTGTTCTTCAGTGAGCTGAAATACAGTGCAAACATTGGGGTTTATTGTGTTACAATATGCTGTCACCATGCAATCGCCATGGCTACTGCATGTCCTGAGGACATGGTGGCTTTCTTGGCTACCTAGCTAGCCTCAGTAGTACTTGTCTTAGTTTATTTTCAACTATCAACTCTAAGACTAAGATTTAGCTGTTACGTCAATATTGTCAAAAGTGGGAAAATGAAATTTTTAAAATTAAACATTTGAGCTTGATTTGGGTCACTAGCTGTGTACCCAGGAAAAATTATTTTACATCCCTGGAGCTTCAGTCAATATGTATGCATTGGTGATGTTTTTGTTTTTTGGTGTAAGTTTTTGTTTCTTTATATTTTAAAAGATTTTTTTCCTATTTTATGCTGATGTTAAGCTACACAAAACTTACCAAGAGCTCTATTTTACTACATTTTTCAACCAAAAGGTTAAATACTTAAATATTGAAAGTGGCATTCTGGATTATCCTTTTCCAAGTGATGGAATCTGCATTTATCAGACTACATTGCAGTTTTTCCTTATGTGGTGCAAGGTTATAAAAATGCCATCCAGTTTATTTCTTAGGTAACAGTAGAATGTGTTTTTTCAGACAGTAGCATGAGATTTCTTGACATGCTACCTTTAGACATAATGGAAAAAAATGAATAAACGTGTAGAAATTTGTCTTTATTTATAAGGTCATTAGAGGCTAAGTCATGGCAACACATGTAGTTCAATCCAAATTTCTTTGTATAAAATTTTGTTGAGCCACATCCATCTGTATATGTGACACTAATTTGGTAACAGCTTCTTTATACTAAGCCAGAATTCATTTTACCTGGTGGTTTTGTTTTAAATATGTGAGCTGTATTATATAACATTTAATTAAGTAATATAAATTTAGTTCATAGGTTATAGAAAGAAAAGTACAGGCACACTAAAACTGAATTGGAATCTGGCAGCTGACACTGATTAACAGTTTGAGCAAATTTGACTTGATGTAAATTCCTATAAACAATACTGAAAGACAGAATGTTAACTAAAAATATCTTCAACAACATAATAGACTTATGAGATTTGAAAAAAAAATGTTGATTTGTTTACCCATCATCAATATTAGGTTAAATTAGAAAATTGTATACACATCATACAAAAAGTGAAATTAGTAAACTATCCTCAGACTTCATCTGATTAAAACGAGACTTCTGGGTATTTGAAAGCATCAAATTATTGATGAGAAATATCTATTTTGAACAGATCCTTGATCTTATATACATATTACTACTAAGTAAAACCTAATGCAACTTTGATTTCTGAAATATTTGTGAATGTCTATCACTGACTGAAAAATTAAGAAATTATTTAAATCTGCTGACTAAATTTTGATGAAAATAGTTATTTTAATTGAATGCCAGTATTCATATAGTATGGCAAACCACCCATTTCTTTAGTATTCTGCTAGTTTATAAAATATGCCAGAATTTGTGGAGACATTTGTTTAAAAAAAAAAAATATGACTGGGCATGGTGGCTCACACCTGTAATCCCAGCACTTTGGGAGGCGGAGGCGGGTGGATCATGAGGTCAGGAGATCGAGAACATCCTGGCTAACACGGTGAAACCCCGTCTCTACTAAAAATACAAAAAATTAGCCAGGCGTGGTGGCAGGCGCCTGTAGTCCCAGCTACTCGGGAGGCTGAGGCAGGAGAATGGCGTGAACCCAGGAGGCGGGGCTTGCAATGAGCCGAGATCACACCACTGCACTCCAGTCTGGGAGATAGAGCGAGACTCTGTCTCAAAAAAATGGATAAATAAATTAAATTAAATTAAATTAAAAAAAATTTAGACATCAGAAAATAGTGATATTAATGTTAGGTTGTATACATAGTTTCCTGAACCCTACTGTAATCTGTGAAGTTTTTTGTGTACAACAATCTTAGATTACCTAAAACAAAATGAAATTCTTTTTTCCTTTTCTTTTCTTTTCTTTCCCTTTTTTATTTTTATTTTTTTTTAAGAAGGAGTTTTGCTCTTGTTGCCCAGGCTCGAGTGCAGTGGCACAATCTTGGCTCACTGGAACTTACGTCTCCCAGGTTCAAGTGATTCTCCTGCCTCAGCCTCCCAAGTAGCTGGGATTACAGGTGCCACCACCATGCCCAGCAAATTTTTTGTATTTTTAGTAGAAACGAGTTTCATTATGATGGCCAGGCTGGTCTCGAACTCCTGACCTCAGGCAAAGCTCCTGCCTCAGCCTCCCAAAGTGCCGAGATTACAGGCGTGAGCCTACATGCCTGGCTAATGAAATTTCTTTCTTATGTTATGCTTAACATAGAAAAGTCCAAAATATATCCAGACAGACAGGAACTATGACTGCCACTTTAAAAAACAAATGTTTTGGTGTGATACAATGTTTTCTGTATGTGCAGATGGAAAACCAAACTTTAAAGTTTTCAAATCATAAACAAGAGCATTATTTGTGACTCTAAGCTTTCAATATATAAAACAAATACATTGTTTATTCTTCTTAATTTAAAATATAGTGGTTTTTGAACAATTCAGGTAACGTTAGACTATCAAAAACTTCTTAAGTCATATATGTGTCAACTGCATTTTCAAAATTATGAGAACTTAGAAAAAGTAAATGAAAGCCCTACAGTCTAGTTAAAAACATAATAGACTACTATTTGTGTTTGCCCTTATGATGAGAATCACCTTTATTTAGGAACAAACAGGAAATGCTGTGGTGGCAACTTGCTGGGTGGTGACTGTGATGAGATTTACTGTCTTAGAGATGGTGGGATCCAGTGGACCAGAAATGTCAACACCTTACCATGTTCACTGCTGTATTTTCTCTTCTGTCATTCATTTCCCAGACTCCTTCATCATTTCCGTTTCTATCCTTGGGGATGTTCGTGCAGTTTCACCCTCAGCCGCCCCAACAGTCTGTCCATTTGGCTCAATCTCTTCAGCAGTTTCTCTGGGTTCTTCTGTTCCTTGTCTGAGATTTATCAGCAGAACCTTGTTTTCAGTGACTATGGCTATTGCCACCTCCTGCCAGTGGGGCAGCTCCTGCAGCAGCCAAAGCGCCCACACCTTGGTACACCTCCACTCTAACCCTTCGTCATGGCCCAGCTTGGTGTGCAGAAACCTGTCAACCAGAGCATTTCATGCAGCTGGGCAAGCTTTCCATGGCATGCTGGGCAGTTCCCCCACCATCTTTATGCTGCCACCTCCCCTTTCATCAGAGAGACAGACAGGATGATGCAGGGGCTTGGTGACACCAGAGAAGAGTCCAGGGTAGTGAGGAGGGGCTGGGCTGGGCAGCCTCAGGCCCAGTGCATGGTGGTGCCAGGTCTGACCCACAGACTCTGGCACAGTGACGGATGAAAGACGTACACTGACACAGATATTTTGCCTGTCACTGCAGCTAAAGGGGCTCTGCTGACAGAGTGAGCAGCACCCACCTCCATAAGCTGGCAAAGTTTGCATGTATTTATTACAGATTAAATGACAGAAGTCTCGAGTAAACACAATTAGTGGGTAATTAACATTGTCAATCCCCCAGCAGAGAGAAGTTCTGCCCACAAATGATCGAAGGTCCGTCTTAGGACAGCATGATTAAACAAAGTCTTTAGATCAGCTCCCCTACATTCCTTTGTACCTACTTCTGCCTAATTGCCTCTGGGAAAGAACAGCCGCCTTTGGCTCATTCCTTCCTGAAGCTTTGCGAAAACCTCCTGGCCTTCCAAGAAGGTTTGCATCTTTCTGTATAATTTTTTCCACACCCTGACTGAGCTCGTACATGGAGGCACCCCTCATGCCTGACCAGAGATCAGCCACTGCCACCCGAGGGGGACAGAGGGGCTTGGGCTCCACCAGCCAGTCTAACTCTGCACTAGCAGAGGTAAAAATTATTTTCTATTAAAAAAAAAAAAAAAGTATGGAGAAGAACTTAGAGGTTTGACCCAATCAAATTTTTATTCTTTTCTTTTCATTTTTTTTTTTAATTTCAGCCTTTTCCTCTTAAATTGTGCTCTATTGAAGTCAGATTTCATGCTCTATCCTCATGGGAAAATTTTAATGTAATTATGGGACAATTTTAATGTAATTATAATGGTCACAAATGTGGAAACTAAAAATTTTGTTGTATTTTTACCTGCAAGTGCTGGGTTAACATTAAACTTTCAGTAGTGCTTTCTGAATTTTATACTTTACTATTTTCTATTTGATTCTGTTAACTATAGGAAATAAAAATCATAAAAGCTTGATTTGCATAGTTTCACATTTTACAAAGAATATGTATTCATTCTTTTAACTGATAAATGTGTGTTGACCACACATGATAAGCTATCCTTTTGGTAGCCTTAGAAAATAAAATAGAAAAGAAAGTATTGGTCTCTACACTCAGGAAACTTTCAGTGTAACTTCATAAAATCATCATGCATTCCTGAGAAGTAGATACCTCTGAATTTTCCTATGAACCTCCTAATCTGGCTGGGCACAGTGGCTCATGCCTGTAATCCCAGCACTTTGGGAGGCTTAGGCAGGCAGATCACCTGAGGTCAGGAGTTCAAGACCAGCCTGATCATCATGGAGAAACCCCATCTCTACTAAAAATACAAAATTAGCCAGGCGTGGTGGCATATGCCTGTAATATCAGCTACTTGGGAGGCTGAGGCAGGAGAATTGCTTGAACCCAGGAGGCAGAGGTTGCAGTGAGCTGAGATTGTGCCATTGCACTTGAGCGTGGTCAACAAGAGCAAAACTCCATCTCAAACAAACAAAAAACAACGTCCTAACCCAAAGTAATCAGTATCTGAATTTCGTGTTATCATTTACTTTATGCAATTTTTTTTTTTTAACAGAGTCTTGCTCTGTTGCCAGGCTGGAGTGCAGTAGTATGATCTCGGCTCATTGCAACCTCCATCTCCCGGGTTCAAGTGATTCTCCTGCCTCAGCCTCCCGAGTAGCTGGGACTACAGGCATGCGACACCATGCCCAGCTAATTTTTGAACTTTTAGTAAGAGACGGGGTTTCACCATGTTGGCCAGATGATCTCGATCTCTTGAACTTGTGATTCACCCACCTTGGTCTCCCAAAGTGCTGGGATTACAGGCATGAGCCATGGTGCCCAGCCTACTTTATGCAATTTTATCTGTAAACAATATACGTTTCAGTGTTGCTTGTTTTTTGACTTTAGATCAATTCTACAAGCTTCCATCTGTGACTTGCTTTTTAAATTATAATTGTTTCTATTTTTCCATGTTGCTTTGCGTAGCTATAGTTGTCCATTTTCACTGCTGCATAGTGTGAATATACATCAATTTGTAAACGAATTCTATAGCCAGCGGTTATTTGTGAATTCCAGTTACTCTATTTTTACCAACTTTGGAATTACTAGACATATTTTTTGACAAAATGGAGAATCAGAAAAGTGTATCATTTATAGTTTTAATTAGCATTTCCATAGTTACTAAAGAAGTTAGCATTTTTCAGAGGTTAATTGGTCATTGTGTTTTAAGATGTGCCATCTGTCCATTTTTAATGTATTTCATTTCTTTGTATATGAATACATATTCTATAAAGTATATTTTCTAAATACTAATTTTTATATGTTTTTACATAGTTTTTTTCTTAGTTATGATTTGCCTTTCCACCATTTTTATTCAAACATGTTTTTCTAAGTTCTTGATAATCAAAAGTTCTTAAAATTTCATCTAATTTATAAATATTTTTATGCAAGTTTTTATATTGTGCCATGTTTAAGAAATTGTTTTACACCCACAGTTATAACAACAATATTATCTTGTATTTTCTCCTAAAAGTTTTAAATTCTCAATCTATGTGAAAAATTGTTGTGTCAGTTGCTATGTAGGAATCCAGTCTACCCAGGTAGAACCAACTGTTTAGGTACTAGCTTATTGACTTGTTATACTTTAAAGTATAGCTGTAAAACTGATCTCATTTTAATCCGTTGGCTGGGACCATAAATTCAATGTTTAATAAAAATCTTGACAGTAGCATCCTTATAATGTTTATGACATCAAAAGACAATCTTTCAATAGTTTATCATGTACATATGATGTAGTTTATTTTAGATACCTTCTATATTAAGGCACAGTGGCTCATGCCTGCAATCCCAGCACTTTGGGAGGCCGAGGCAGGCAGATCACAAGGTCAAGAGATTGAGACCTTCCTAGCCAACATGGCAAAATCTGGTCTCTACTAAGAATACAAAAATTAGCAGGGTGTGGGGGCATGCAACTATAATCCCAGCTACTTGGGAGGCTGAGGCAGGAGAATTGCTTGAATGCGGGAGGCAGAGGTAGAAGTGAGCCAAGATCGTGTCACTGCACTCCATCCTGGGTTACAGAGCAAGACTCTATCTCAAAAAAATAAGAACAATAAAAACTTTTAAACATGATGTTATTTTAAACAATTTTATGTTATTAAATTTAAAAATTTAGATAAAATTATTTTTCCAGAAAAGTATATGTCAAAAAGTGACTGAAGAAGAAATAAAAAGGATAAATAAAAAATCAAAATGTATGTTTTTAATTTCACACAAATAATATATACATATATTATAAAAGAACAGCTTGATGAATGTTTACACAATGCATATACCAGGAACCCAGCATGCAGTGATGGAAGAGTGTGAACAACCTGGTCACTCCCCTCTTTTTGGAACAGGAATTAAAAGAAATTAAAGAGTGTGTAAGCAGAAACTCAGTTGTATGGAAGAAAACCCAATTCCTCCCAAGAAAGAGAAAGAGCTGAAGTCCTTTAAAAATTAACTGCTTGTTTTTCTGTGGTTAGTGAGCCTTTTCTTTCCTCCTTTCTCAAGCATTGTGAAGAGCCTGTTTCCCTAGCTGTGCAGCTGTGAGGTCACTAGACAGATAAACTCAAGTTGCAAAACATGTTTCTCCTTAAAAAGTAAGAAATGATGTAATGCATGTCTCAATTGAATAACTGGCTTTGTTTCTCACTTCTGTAGTATGCTTCCCTCTGCACAGATCTCCCCCTACCACATGAAATGCTTAAAAGGTAACTTAACTCAGTCAGTCCTTTGGATGGGCTCAGTCCTTTGGATGTTAATCTGACTGGGCTGGTGCACCTAAATAATTAATGAATATCCTCCTGAACCCCATTGGTCTCTCTGATTCCTTAAAAATCCCGCTACATTTCTGGGGGCTCACCTGGGATTGGAGATGACAGATTTACTGTCTCCTTTGCCTGCGAGACTAGAGCCCTGGGTGTGGGGAGACCCAGCATCCAAAGCACACCAAAGAGGAGCTTCAACCAGATGGAAACCAGCCCTCCCCACATCCTGGCGCCCTGCCCAGCAGTGCAATAGAACTGGGAACGGGGCTGCAGGATGATACCAGCACTTCAGGAACCGTGGTAAAGAGCAAGGGCCCAAGGCAGCAAAGCCCGTCGCATAAGGATGAAGGGGAGCTTGATCACCTCCCGGGGAGTGAACACTAATCCAACCCAGAGTGGCTGGGGGTAGCAGGAGTGGCTTGCCAATTTGGATGCACCTCATGTCCCCATTAACACTGGAACTGGAAAAAACAAGGAAATGGGCCAATAGAGCAGCAAGTGAAGCAAGGTAAAGCTTGCTGGCAGGGTGGCAAGAATAGCTTGCCATCCCAACTGGGAGTGGGAGGGTGCATGTGAACCTACCCAGGACACGAGAGAGGCTTACCCAGGACATGAGAGAGGTTTGTTTTATCTGATGAGGAATCTTGTGGCAGGAGAGGTGTGTGAAAAAGATGGTCTTGGGAGAGGCCAATGCAGGGAGTGACATGGGGAGGCACAGATCCCTTAGCATGGACTGGGTGTATGTGTGTATGACATGAGTTCAGGGGAAATCAGACGTAGGATGCTGCATACAGCTGATAGGACCAGTTTCACAGCTGCAGCAGGCCATGACAGGAGAAGGCATGTTCCTGGCTAATCAGCATCTGAAACTCTTGTAATAAGACCCAGTCTGGTGGACCCGAGAGTGAAAATGAGAGTGAAAGTGCACTGCAAGGGAGGAAATGAGGGGGAAAGCATTGAAAGCAACTCCTTTGGAGTGCATGAGAAATAATTTTAAAAAAGGATTGAGAGGTGATTATGGGATGAAACCGGTTGCTCAAAAGTTAAGGACATACTGTGACATAGATGGGCCTGCTTTCAATGTGGGGTGGCCCTCTGAAGGTACAATAGACAGGCAATTAATTGGCCATGTGTTTAAGGTGGTCACTGGAGTTGGAGGACAACCAGGATACCCAGACCAGTTTCCCTATATAGACTCTTGGCTCAATGTGGTGCAAGTGACTATAGCCCTGCCTAGAGGGATATTGCAAGGCATTAGTGGCTCAGGCAGCCCAACCAAAGTAAGCAGAGAAACCTAAAGCTCCTAATGTCTTCTAGGAAAAGAAATCCCTGAAGCCTCAGCTGAAACCAGTTCTTCAGGTCCCACCTGAGGAAAGGGAATGTACACCACCATATGTGCCAGTCTACCCATCTTTGGCCAGAATAAGGCAGGAGGCAGAGTCAGGAGTGTCTGGAGAGCCAGGCTTGGAGGAAAGTGAGCCTCAGTCTCCCCCACCCAGATAAAAGGAATCCCCCATTAGAAAAGAAACAGGGAAGATGGACAGGGCGAGGCAGCTGGGTGCCTCCACTCAGGCCTAACACAGGCTTTGCAGATGCCACTTCAAGAGACCAGGACACAAGTTTATGATGACCAGGGGCAGATACAAGGCAGCTCTAGGCTTTATGTTCATCAGGCTTTCTCCACTACTGATCTCTTCAATTGGAAACAGCACACTCCCTCCTATACAGAAAAGCCTCAGGCTCTCATTGATTTGGTGAATTCTATTATTATGACACATAACCCAACCCTGCCGGACTGTCAACAGCTTTTGCTAACTTTATTTAATACAGAGAAGCATATGAGAGTTAATCAGGCAGCTCTCAGGTAGTTAGAAGGGGAAGCCCCAGAGGCCACCCCTAACCTGCACCAGTTTGCCATGGAGCGATACCCAAATGAGGACCCTAACTGGGACCCAAATGAGGCAAGGGACATGGAATGGCTACAGCTATATAGAAGGGCATCCTGAATGTAGACAATGAATATGAGTAAAATGTCAGAAGTGCGCCAAAAGCCTGATGAAAGCCCAAGTGCATTTTATGAAAGGTTTTGTGAGGCATATAGGCTGTACACTCCGGTTATTCCGGAGGCTCCTGAAAACCGAAATATGATAAATAAGACCTTTGTCAGTCAAGCACAGGGAGACATAAGATGAAAGTTTCAGAAGCTTGAAGGCTTTGCAGGGAAAAATATTAGTGAACTCCTGGAAATAGGAAGCAAAGTATACATAAACTGGGAAGAAGAGGCAGAGAGAAAGGAAGAAAGAAAAACCAGAAACAGAAACAAAGACATAGCTCAATTTATAGCTGCTTCACTAGCGGAAAGTAACCCTGGATTTGCTAGAGGGCATGGCCAAGGCAGAGGCTGAGGAAGGGAGCAGACATGCCTGGGAGAGGAAAGCCGGTCTTAGTTGGACAGGAACCAATGTCCAAGGTGCAGGCAAACGGGCCACTGGAAAGATGAGTGTCCCAAAAAGGAAAAGGATGGAGATGATGGTCAATGGTCTAACACCCAAGTGCAGCGTTCTGTTGCTAGTCATGGCGCCTCAAAGGCAGATCCCGATGTGATCGGCTTAGCAGGGGCCAAGAATTTTGAGGACTGAGAGAGACTGGGCTCCATCTTTTTAGGCCCTGAGGTCAGGGGGTGGCTATGTTCTCTATGGAAATAGGGGACCAATCAATGGATTTTTTTGGATGACACTATGGCTGATTTCTCTGTGGTAACTCACCTAATTAGCCTCCCCACAAGGAACTGTGCTACTACTGTAAGGGCTACTGGGGCCAAAGAAAAGGGACCTTTTTGCAAATCCAGGAGATGTGTTATTGGGGGACAAGAAGTGCAGCGTGAGTTTCTATACATGCCAAATTGCCCAGTGCCCTTGTTGGGGAGAGACTTACTTCAGAAACTGCAAGCACAAATTTCCTTTACACCTAATGGGAATATGACCCTGGAGATAGGGAAGCCAAAGGCAATGGTCTTGACTCTAGCTGTCCTAATAGCTGAGGAATGGCGGCTCTATGAACTGTGTACCAGGAGGCTGCAGGACCTGGACTTACACAATACATGGGGAATGCTTTTCAAGGTACCAGGTGTATGGGCTGAGGACAACCCCCCTGGACTTGCTCTAAACAGACCCCCGGCAGTAGTAGAGCTTAACTCTCATGCTGCCCTGTTAAGAGTCTGTCAATACCCATTACCCAGAGAAGCAATTGAAGGCATAACAAAACATCTAAATCAACTCTATGAACATGGGATTACAGTGAAATGTAGGTCCTCCTGGAATATTCTTCTGCTGCCCGTGCTCAAGCCAAGTGGTGAATACAGGCCAGTGCAGGACCTCCCGGCAGTAAACAAGACCACTGCCCCTATCCATGCCATAGTACCCAACCCATACACAATGTTGTGACATATTCCTGCTGAGGCCGCGGGGTTCACGTGTCTGGACTTAAAAGACACTTTCTTTTGCTTAAGGCTTGCTCCCCAAAGTGGGCCTATATTTGCCTTCCAGTGGGGGCAATCGCAGTATACCCGGAGAAGCCTGCCTCAAGGGTTTAAGAATTCTCCCACTATCTTCCAGGAGGCTTTGGCTCAGACCTTGAGGCTATTGCTCCACCTAGTGACAATTCTGTGCTATTACAATACATGATGATTTGCTATTCGCTGCCCCTAGTAGGGAGGAATGCCTCCAAGGAAAAGAGAGGCTTCTTCAACTGCTGTATGAAGCTGGTTGCGAAGTGTTCAAGGACAAGGCAGAAGTCTGTTTTTGGGAGGTTGCATATCTAGGATTCATAGTATCCCAAGGCCAATGCAGGCTTGGAAGTGCACGCAAGGAGGCTGTATATGCATTGCCCATCCCAGTTACAAGGCGGTCAGGGAATTTCTAGGCGTGGCGGGATTTTTCCGAATCTGGAATTCAAACGTCTTCCTTATAGTAAAGCCCTTACATGAGGCTACCAAAGGTAGGGAAAGGGAGCCCTTCCTATGGGAAAAGGAACAAGAAAAGGCCTTCAAGGTTATAAAGGAAGCTCTCATCCAGGCCTCAGCACGTGGGTTGCCAGACGAAGGAAAGGGAATGGCAGTCGGAGTCTTAACTCAGTTGTTGGGCTCTTGGCATCAGCTGGTGGCATACTTATTCAAAAGACTGGACTTGGTGGCCTTAGGTTGGCATCACTGCCTCAGGGCATTGGCAGCTACTGCAATCTTCATAGAAGATGCCAACAAGCTAGCCCTAGGTCAGAAGTTAATAATTGGGGTGCCACATGCTGTAGTCACCTTAATGGACCAAAGAGGACATCATTGCCCGTACAACTCTAGAATGCTAAAGGGTCAAAATATTCTGTGTAAAATTTCCAGATAACACTACAGACTATAAATACCTTGAACCCAGCTACCCTGCTGCCTGTGGAGGAACCCAATTTGAAGGACGGTGGGTTGCCTCACTGCTGGCAGGACCTTCCCCATTTGTTGCATAAATACAGTGGATGAAGTGTTCTCGAGCTGGGAAGATCTCAGAGATACCCCCTTGGAGAGCCCAGATGTTGAATACTTCACTGATGGCAGCAGTTTCATAACACATGGGGTGCGATATGCAGGGTGTGCAGTAGTGACCCAACACTCGGTGGTCGAGGTTCAAGCCTTACCTTCTGGGACTTCTGCTCAGAAGGCTGAATTAATAGCATTAACCAGAGCACTGTTATTGGCCAAGGGGAAGAAAGTAAACATCTATACTGACACGAAATGTGCTTTTGCAACCCTGGACGCCCATGGGGCAATATACAATAGAGAGGACATTTGACTACTGAAGGAAAAGAAATAAAATATAAAGAGGAAATTTTGCAATTATTAGAAGCCGTATGGGCTCCAGAGAAGGTGGCTGTCATTCATTGCAAAGGACACCAAATTGGGAAAAGCTGTGAGGCGCAGGGCAACAGGAGGGCAGACCGAGAGGCTAGGCGGGCAGCAATGAGCAAGGCTTTACCTGAAGAAAGAACTCTAGCAATGCCTCTCCTTATAGAGCCCCCTTTGCCAGAGGTACCCAATTACTCTTCAATTGAAAAAGCTTGGTTTGGCCAGGAAACAGGAAAATATATTAAAGGTGGATAGTGGCTGTTCTCTGACGAGAGGTTAGCTGTCCCAGAGACAATAGCCGCAAGGTTTGGGAAGCGGATCCATCAAGGAACACACATTGGAAGGACGGCTGTAGAGACTTTGATAGATCAACACTTCTATGTGCCACGGCTCTCTGCCATCACGCGTGCTGTTTGTGAACAATGTCTATCCTGTGCCCGGAATAATCCAAAACAAGGACCTACTCGACCCCCCAGGAATTCAGGAAATGGGAGCTGTGCCTTTTGAGAACCTGCTTGTAGACCTTACAGAGTTGCCTTAAGCAGGAGGTTACCGGTATATGCTGGTGTTTGTTTCACCTTCTCGGGGTGGGTTGAGGCCTCCCCTCACCAGAACTGAAGAGGCACGAGAGGTGACAAAGGTGCTACTAAAAGACATCGTATCAAGGCTTTGGTTGCCTTTAACCCTAGGATCAGACAATGGTCCTGCATTTGTGACAGAAGTAGTACAACAGTTGACTCAACTTTTAAAGATCAAATGGAAATTGCACACAGCCTACTGACCGAAGAGTTCAGAGAAGGTGGAATGGATGAACCAGACACTCAAACAGCTACTAAAGAAGTTTTGCCAGGAAACTCGCTTATTATGGGATCAGGACTTGCCCATCGTCCTCCTCCAGGTGAGGTGTACACCTACAAAACAAACTGGGTATTCGCCCTATGAAATATTGTTTAGAAGGCCACCCCCAATCATCAATCAAATTAGAGGGCATTTAAAGGAGTTAGGAGAGCTAACCCTTAGAACACAGATGCAGGCTTTAGGAGTGGCAATGCAGGAGGTACAAGGCTGGGTAAGGGAAAGGATACCTATAAGACTAACAGATGCAGTGCATCCACATAAGCCAGGGGACTCTGTCTAGGTTAAAAGGTGGAATCCAACAACCCTGGGGCCCTTATGGGATGGGCCCCATATTGTAATTATGTCTACTCCCACTGCTATTAAAGTTGCAGGTGTCACACCTTGGATTCACCATAGCCAGCTGAAACCAGCGGCAGCCGTGACTCCCGATGATGACCAGTGGATTAGCCAACAAGACCCAGATCGCCCCACCCGAATAGTCCTATGGCAAAACCCAACCACCAATAAGAAGGACAACTGCCCTGCTCTGATCACGCTGAAGGCTGGTCAGTCTACGCATGGCTGAAGCTTGAGGATCCTGCAAGCTCTACTGTAGTCACATCCCAGAAGCTGAGTAGTCTACGCACAGCCGAAGCTAAGAGGACCATCTCCGGATAAGTAAATATGGATGCAATTTATAAGCCTAGTTATAATTCTGTCAATACTGATTGTTCTGTTATTACTGCAAATGTCTATGCCCAGAGAAAGGTTTGCTGTGTCCATGTGTAGTATAAGCATGTTTCTATTACATACACTGATGTTTTCACCATTTCTGCCTATACTAACATGGGAGAAATCTCTAGAAGGATGCCCACACTGTGTACATACTACCTGGGTAAGGAACACCATAGTTAAAACTCTACTGTACCATACCTACTATGAATGTACAGGAACCAAGTTAGGAGCCTGCACATACAACCAGACCACCTATTCAGTCTGTGACCCAGGAAATAATCAGCTATATGTATGTTATGATCCTAAGCTCTTACCCTATGAATTCTGGTTTGAGCTACATATTAAATCAGAGGGAGAAAAAGGAGAGCTTACAGCTCGAACCAAAGAAGCCCCTCCCGCCTATAAGGGGCCTATTTCCTTGTACTTTGATGCCTGCCATGCCACATATGTTTGTAATCCTAAAAAACCGGAAGCAGTCTGCAGTGGTTTGACACAAGAGAGGCTTAGCAGCAGCAGTCCTAAACATCTGCACGGAGAACCACAAATCATACGCTCAGACTGTAACATTCAGTGGTCTACACAAATACAGCTCCAACACCTATTTTCAGGAAGGACTGCTCTGCTAAGTGGTATGTCAAACAAATCAGATTGTAAGACAAGAACATGCAATCTTTTAAATTTTACTGTCTTAAAGCCAGAGCTACCTTTTTGTTCTAAAGGGCAGATAGCACTATTATGAATTAATAGAAAAGGAGCAGACCTTGGAATTCCACTATTAATTGTCAAAAAGACTAGAAGGACTCAAATGTATCCAACCCCGCAATTCCAGGTCCATAAGTCATTCTATAAGCATTTTGATCAGACAGTGCCTGAGCTTCCCCCATCAACAAAAAACTTATTTGCTCAACTAGCTGAAAACACAGCTGGCGGCTTAGGAATCTCCTCATGCTATGTAAGTGGAGGAAATAATATGGGGGACTAGTGGCCATGGGAGGCAAAAGAATTAATGCCATAAGATAACTTCACTTTGCTTAACCCTGCCAGTGAAGCAACAGCCTTAGCCAGTGTTTGGTTGCTAAAAACCTCCATAATTGGAAAGTACTGTATCACCTGATGGGGAAAGGCTTTCACAGAGGCAGTAGGAGAAACAGCCTGCCTAGGACAACAGTATTATGATGAGAGTAAAAACAAAACTCTGTGGAGAAATGCCCAGAATGACTCCTACTTACCAGATCCAAACCCTTTCTCTCGATTCTCTACTCGAAGCCACTCTTGGCATCAGCTAGAGGCTCGAGATGCTTGAAAGGCACCCTCTGGCCTATATGGGATCTGTGAAGCATGGGCATATTGGCAACAGCTGGCTAAATGGACAGAGGCATGTGTGTTAGGAACAGTCAAGCCATCATTCTTTCTAATTCCTCTAAAGCGAGGGGAACTCTTAGGATATCCAGTTTATGATGAAAATAAAAGAACTAGAAGAAGCATAATCACAAAAGAAAGACACAAATATCAAAAAGGATGTGGACATAGGAAACTGGAAAGATAATGAATGGCCTGAAAGAATCATTAAATATTATGGGCCAGTTACCTGGGCGCAAGATGGGTCATAGGGGTACCACACTCCAATCTATATGCTCAACCTCATCATAAGGTTGCAGGCAGTCCTAGAAATTATAATTACAGAAACATCAAGGGCACTAGATTTATTGGCAATGCAAACAAAACAAATAAGAAATGCTATTTATCAAAAGATTGGCTTTAGATTACCTCTTAGCCTTGGAAGGAGGAGTATGTGGAAAATTTAATTTAAACAACTGTTGCCTAGAAATTGATGATAATGACCAAGCAGTCATGGAAATAATAGCTAGAATGTGCAGGTTGGCCCATGTTCAGTTCAGACTTGGTCTGGATGGTCCCCAGATTCCTGGTTTGGAGGATGGTTCTCAACTTTTGGAGGATTCAAAACCCTCATTGGTGGGCTTATTCTTGGCATCTGCCTCATCCTCCCTTGCCTTTTACCCCTGTTTATTATGAATATTCAGTCAACTATAGAGGCAATAGTAACCCGACACACTACCATGCAGTTGATGGCATTAATAAAGTATCAGCCACTACCAGAAGTAGCAGCTCAGCTCTGTGAGAAGGTGGCAAATAGTGGTGCTTTCCATTAACACCTCTGTTATAAAAAGCACCAAAGGGGGGAATTGAACAGGAATTTTAAAAAATTAGAGTGTATAAGCAGAAACTGTTTTTTTTTTGTTGTTTTTTGGTTTTTTTTTGAGACAGAGTCTTGCTCTGTCACCCAGGCTGCAGTGCAGTGGCTGGATCTCAGCTCACTGCAAGCTCCGCCTCTGGGTTCACGCCATTCTCCTGCCTCAGCCTCCCGAGTAGCTGGGACTACAGGCGCCCGCCAGCTCGCTCAGCTAGTTTTTTGTATTTTTAGTAGAGACGGGGTTTCACCATGTTAGCCTGGATGGTCTCAATCTCCTGACCTCGTGATCCGCCCGTCTCGGCCTCCAAAGTGCTGGGATTACAGGCTTGAGCCACCGCGCCCGGCAACAGAAACTCAGTTGTATGTAACAAAACCCAATTCCCTCAGAGAAAGAGAAAGAGAAAGAGCTGGAGTCCTTTAAAAATTAACTGTCTGTTTTTCTGTGGCCAGTGAGCCTTCTCTCTCCTCCTTTCCCAAGCATTGTGAAGACCCTGTTTCCCTAGCTGTGCAGCTGCGAGGTCACTAGACAGATAAACTCAAGTCGTAAAACATGTTTTTCCTTGAAAAGTAAGAAATGATGTAATGCATGTCTCAATTGAATAACTGTCTTTGTTTCTCACTTCTGTAGTATGCTTCCCCATGCACAGATCTCCCCCGGCCCCATAAAATGCTTAAAAGGTAACTTAACTCTTTGTTCAGGGCTCAGTCTGCTGGATGTTAATCCGACTGGGCCAGTGCACCTAAATAATAAATATCCTCCTGTACCCCATTGGTCTCTCTGATTTCTTAAAAATCCCACTACACTTTATTCTCCTTTTCAATCACTATTCCTCTAAGAGTAACTTATATTCTAGCTATTTATACAATAAATGAGGTTTGCCTGTTTTTGAACTTTAAATAAATGGATTAATACAGTAAGTTCTCATTTTTGGCCAGTGTATTCTGCTCAACATTGTTGGTGAGATAGATCTCTGTTGCTGCCTGTAGTTGTGCTTTGCTTTCAAAGTTGTGAATATTGAAAGTTGTGCTTTCAATATTCATTGATCTACAATGTTCCATTATATGAATACACTACAATTTCTTTATTCCACTTTTTATGAACATTTTGGTGATTTTCCAGATTTGTCAGTGCTTCTATAAACAGTTTTGTGCATTTTTAAAAGAAAAATTTGTGTAATTATGTAGATATTTAACCACAAATACAACTAAAGTATAGTTGTATCTTCAGCTCGTATAGGCATTGGGGAGCCCTCTTCCAGAATGTAGCACCAATTTACCTATGCCACCACCATTATATCAAGAATTATTTATTCTCAAATTGTCTTTATTTTTCAAACCTTACAAGGTAAATTCTGTGAACACTGAGACCTTTAATTTCATTCACCACTATATTTGCAATTTTTTAATTAAATAAATAAATTAGACTTTGAAGCATTTATTTTCTTAAAATTAACTGTGGTAAAATTGGCCAATTTGTTTTTCTCTGAACATAATTTTCTTTTACACAACTCTGTTTTTTTTACACAGAGAATTTTTCTGCCAAAAATTTATTATACTTTTTTTGATCATTCTCAGTCAGGGTTATTTCTCCCCAGTAGAGACTGTAACCAAGCAGGTGCAACTACAGCAGTCTTTTTTGTTGTTGCTTTTGAGACACAGTCTTGCTCTGTCACCCAGGCTAAAGTGCAGTGGTGCAATCTCGGTTCACTGCAGCCTCTGTCCCCTGAGTTCCAGTAATTCTCCTGCCTCAGCCTTCTGGGTAGCTGGGATTACAGGCACACATCATCATGCCTGGCTAATTTCTTTTTTTTTTTTTTTTTTGTATTTTTAGTACAGACTGGGTTTCTCCATGTTGGCCAGGCTGGTCTGGAACTCCTGACCTCAGGTGATCCACCTGCCTTGGCCTCCCAAAGTGCTGGGATTACAGGCATTAGCCACCGTGCCAGGCCTCAGCACAGTCTGGAAGAAGATAGGCCTCGGCTAGCGAGGTAAGCCCTGAGCAATTGTAAATAACTACCTTGTAAAGATGTACAATTTTTATTTTGTATTTATTTGCCGTATTTATTAAGTTGTAATTTTCACAACATTCAACTTTTATTCTGATATCTACAACTATATCTACATAACACTAATTCCAGTATTTTAATAAACAGAAGAAATGTATATATAGCATTGCAAAAATATAAGTCTGATACATTTATATCTGTATAAGATTTGTAGAATTAATTTCCTAAGGCTCAAGGAAGAGCGCACACACACACACACACACATTAAATTCAAATCAAACAGACTTATATTTTGTCAAATTGAATGCTATATAAAATTTATAACCAGATACACAAAATATAAATCAAATCATGAATACACTGATGATAATATGTACCACAACTTACAAATATGATTTCCAGTTAAAAGAGAAAAATAATTGCTTTGCTGGATTTTCAGTGTGTGATAATCACCATCACCATTACAAAAGATCAATTTAATTACAGATTATCCAAAGATGTATCACACATCTAAATATTAAACTTTACACTGCAATAAAATATTTAAATCTACAAAAAGACACTAGAACATATGGTCAATAATACCATGAGCTGCCACAGGTTTTTAATAGATAATGCAAATGACAATCAACTCTATGCCACCACAAGAGAAAAACTGGTACTGGTGAATCTCATACATATCAAGGAAGAAAAAAATGCAGAATTCAATATGCAAAAAAGATTGTTTATACCAGATGTATACATCATAATCATGGTTGTCTGATACATTAAGTGTTCTGTGTTAGAGTTTGCAAAATATACATAATTCTGTTGCTAATGAGTAATTAGCCAAAGCCCAACTATTCAATCGGCCATAAAGAAAAATTTTTTGGAAAATTATGTATCTTTTAAAAAAGTTGGAAGTGAAACTGTTGACCACTTTGGAGCCTTAGAAGATCCTTTTAATGGTAGTTAGATGGCAAGAGCTGGCATTTTGGTTATGTTGGCCAATTCAAAACTCACAGAGAGAAGTTACTACGTATCAAATTTTAAGGCAGATTTTATTCATTAAAAGCATCTTAAGCAGCAGCAGAAATGGCAGAAATGAAGCAATTCAGCATTTCTACTAATAATAATTTGTATTAAGCATGTCATTAGATTCTGTGTTGGCCATTTGACATCTGCGATTCTTAACTGCTTCACAAATGTGCTGAATCACAGGGCCATCAGAACAATCACTGTTGTTTACATGCTTTTTGTCAGGCAGCTCTTATGAGCCTGCAAATGTTATTCCCAACCACTGACACCAACATGCATTATTTTACTTTGTATTCAATAGGAAAAAGCCCCACGTTTTTCCTTCCAATCATCACTGTCATAAATAGTCCCAGTTCCCTGATAACTCTGCTTTCCCACCCCTGCATGAGACCACCTTTGTGAGCCCCCCATGGCCTGCCTTGCCTCTTGTTTCTGGTGGGAGTGTATTAAACACCTTTTAATGGCATTCACCTTTATGAATTAAGATCCTGGCAAAATTCGAGAAATCATGTTGCTGTGCTTTGTTACCAGGAATAATATGGGGTTGGGCCAGGCACGGTGGCTCACACCTGTAATCCCAGCACTTTGGCAGGCCGAGGCAGGTGGCTTACCTGAGGCCAGGAGTTCAAGACCAGCCTGGCCAACACGGCAAAACGCTATCTCTACTAAAAATACAAAAATTAGCCAGGTGTGGTGGTGGGCACTTTTAATCCCAGCTACTTGGGAGGTTGAGGTAGGAGACTCACTTGAACCCAGGAGGTGGAGGTTGGAGCGAGCCAAGATCGCACCACTGCACTCTAGCCTAGGCCACAGAGCAACACCGTCTCAAAAAAAAAAAAAAAAAAAAAATTTGTAATTGACTTTTTGATTAAAAAAAAAAACAAAACTTAATCTGTAGGCTGCTCTAGGCAGCACAGGCATTGTACATTCATTCTTCAAATCCATAGAACGCTTTATTTGAATTGTCTCTGATTACTTTCAGTAATGTTTTGTAGTTCTTCTTGTAGAGATATTTTACCTCCCTGGTTTAACGTATTTCTAAGTATATTATTTTTTGTTTATGGCTATTGTAAAGAAAACTGTTCTTGATTTTGTTCTCAGCTTGAATGTTATTGGTGTAAGGCAATGCTATTCATTTGTGTATATCAATTTTGTATCCTGAGACTTTGCTGAAGTCATTTTTAACCTTATGTGTCTTTTGGTAAAATCCTTAAAGTTTTCTAGGTAGAGAATTATATCATGAGTGAAGATAATTTCACTTCTTTTCCTATTTGGATGCCTTTTATTTCTTCATTTTGTTAGATTTATCTAGCACTTCCAGAACTACGTTAAATAGGGTAGTTTAGGGTGGATAGTCTTATTTTTATTCTAATGAGAAATGCATGCCCCCTTTGCCTGTTCAGTATGATGTTAGCTGAGGATTTGTCATAGATGGCTCTTATTGTGAGGTATGTTTCATCATTGCTTAGTTTGAGAATATTTTCATAAATGAATACTGAATTTTCTTGAATTCTTTTTCTGCATCTATTGTGTTAATCACACAATATTTTGCTTTTAATTGTATGGTGAATCACACTTATTGACTTGTGTATGAAACATCCTTGCACATGATATAAAGTTCAAATGATTGTGGCAAAATAACTTTATTTGCCTGTGAACTCAGCTTGCTATTATTTCATGGAGGATTTTTATTTCAATGTTCACCAAAAATATTGGCCTGTAGTTTTGTTATTGTTGTCTTCACTAGACTTTGGTATCAAGATGTTATGGATTTTTATTTTATTAAATAGTTTATTTGAGACGGAGTTTCACTCATTGCCTAGGCTGGAGTGCAATGGCACGATCTCGGCTCACTGCAACCTCCACCTCCCGGCTTCAAGCAACTTTCCTGTCTCAGCCTCCCGAGTAGCTGGGATTACAGGCATGTGCGACCATGCCCGGTTAATTTTGTATTTTTAGTAGAGATGGGGTTTCACCACGTTGGGCAGCTGGTCTCGAACTCCCGACTTCAGGTGACCTGCCCACCTCGGCCTCCCAAACTGCTGGGATTACAGGAGTGAGCCACCTCCTGCAGTGATACAGATTTTATATAATGAGTTAGTGTGGAATTCCACCTGGATTTTTTGGAATACATTCAGTAATACATTCAGTAGAATTAATAACAGCTCATCTTTGTATATGTGGTAAAATTTGGCTGTGATTTTATATAATCCAGGGCTCCTTATAGTAGGTAAGCTTTTAAATTATTAATTCAATTTCATTATATATTTTATACATTTTTGCCCTGTTCAAGAGTTCTGGTTCTTCTTGGTTTAATCCTGGAAAGTTGTGTGTTTCCGGGAGTTTATTTTCTCGAAATTTTCTATTTTGCAGGCACAGAGATGTTCATAATGGTCTCTGACTTTCTTGTATGTATGTAGAATTAGTTGTAATTTCACATCTCTAACACTTAAATACATGCAGAGCGCAAAGAGAAAAAAATGGATGCACAATAGAAGTTTGACAAAATTTGGCATTCCCTTATGCTAAATCTCTGAAAAAATTAGGTATAGAACAAATGCACTTCAGCCAATAAATGCTATATATAACCCAAAAAATGCTAACAACATACTAAACAGGGATATGTTGTAAGCTTTTACTCCAAGAGCTAGAACAAGGCAAGGATGCCTACTCTTGTCAGTCTTACTAAACATGGTACTAAATATCCAACACAAAGAAAATAGAGAATAAAATCAAAGGCATCCAGATTGAAGAAAAGGAAGTTAAATTATTCCTGTATAATTTTCTTTTATCCCTATACAAAATCTGAAGTATACAAAAGCCTAAGACTTTAGTAAATATTAAAAATAATAAACAAGCAAGGTGCAGTGGCTCCTGCCTGTAATCCCAGCACTTTGGGATACCAAAGTGGGAGGATCGCAAGGTCAAGAGTTCAAGACTAGCCTGAAACCCTGTCTCTATAAAAAAAAAAAAAAATTAGCCGGGTGTAGTGGGAAGAGCCTGTGGTTTCAGCTACTTGGGAGGCTGAGGCAGGAGAATCGCTTCAGCCAGGGAGACGGAGGTTGCAGTGAGCCGAGATCGTGTCACTGCACTCGAGCCTGGCCCACAGACTGAGACTCCATCTCAAAATAAATAAATAAATGTATTAAACTTTCAAAATACAAAAGCACCACCAAAAAGTCATAGCATTTCTCTACATTAATAACTATCCCAAAATGAAATTCAAAAACAGTTACTTCTACAATAACTATAGTTTGAAATAAATTTAACCAAAAAGTTGAAACGCCTTACATTCTACTCTAAAAAAATTACAGAAATTAAGTAATAAATGGACTATTATCCATGAACTGGCATTATTAATAGTTGAATATTTGTATTACACAAAATGATCTACAGGTATAATGCAGCCTCTATCAAAATATCAGTGATATACTTCATAGAAAAATTTTTAAAGTATATCTAAAATTCGTATGGTACCGCAAAAGACCCTGAATAGCCAAAGCAATCAAGACGAAAGAAGTGACTAACTTTGAAATACACTACAAAGCTATGGTAACCAACAGTATGGTACTTGAATAAAAACAGAGATATAGGTCAATGGAGCAGAAGGAAAAAAAAAGCAGAAATATATCCATGTATTTACAGCTAACTGATTTTAAATATAAGTGACTTTTTTAAAGAGAAAGAACAGAATCTTCAATAAATGATGTTAAGAAAACTTTATATCCACATGCAGAGATAAAAATTGAGACCCTCATCTCACACCATATGTAAAAATAAACTCAAAATAAATTAGCTACTTAAATTTAAGGCCTGACACCCTAAAACCACTACTACCCAAAAAACAGCAAAAGTCCTATAACATTGGTCTGGGCAGCAATTTCTTTTTTCTCTTTTTTTTGAGACAGAGTCTCATTCTGTTGCTAAGGCTGGAGTGCAGTGGCATGACATTGGCTCACTACAACCTCAGCCTCTGGGTTCAAGCCATTTTCCTGCCTCAGCCTCCTGAGTAGCTGAGATTACAGACACGCATGACCACACCCAGCTAATATTTGTATTTTTAGTAGAGACAAGATTTCACCATGTTGGTCAGGCTGGTCTCGAACTTCTGACCTCGTGATCCACCTGCCTCGGCCTCCCAAAGTGCTGGGATTACAGGTGTGAGCCACTGCGCCTGGCCACAAGTTTTTTGATTTAACCTAAATATCCCAGGACACAAAGGAAGAATAAGTCAGATCACTTCCAGTTAAAAAGCTGCTGGACAAACTCTGATACAATCAACAGAATGTGACAACTAAAACATGGGAGAAAAAATTTGCAAATTATACATGTGACAAGAAGTTAATATCAAAAATATATTAATAACTAAAATGACAATACAACAATAAAAAAATTACTAAAAATAAGGAAATATGCCAGGTGCGGTGGCTCATGCCTGTAATCCCAGTACTCTGGGAGACCGAGGTGGGCACCAGAGGTCAGAAGTTTGACACCAGCCTGACCAATATAGAGAAACCTCGTCTCTACTAAAAACACAAAATTAGCTGGGCATGGTGGCGTCTGCCTGTAATCCCAGCTACTTGGGAAGCTAAGGCAGGAGAATCACTTGATCCGGGAAGCAAGGGTTGCAGTGAGCCAACATTGTGCCATTGCACTCCAGCCCGGGCAACAAGAACAAAACTCCATCTCAAAAAGAAAAAAAAAGGAAATAGCTGAAATAAGTATTTTTCAAGAAAAGTCATACATATGACCAACAGATATTATTTTAAAATCCTCAATGTTAATGATTATCACAAAAAGACAAGCCAAAAAAAACCAAAACAAACAAACAAAAAAAACAAAAAAACCCTATATCAACTAATTCCTGTCAGAATGACTCTTATTAAAAAGAAAAAGAAAAAAGTGTTGGTAAAGATGTGAATAAAAGGCAATCCTTGCACACTGTTGGTTTGAAAGTAAATGAGGACAGACACTATGAAAAACAAAATCCAGATTTATCAAAAAACTACCATGTAATACAGCAACTGCACTACTGGATATATATCCAAAACAAATTAAGAATGAAGAAACATTTGCACTTCTATTGTTTGCAGCACTTGTTTCACAATAGCCAAAATACAGAATAAACAGTTCAACATCTAATGAGTAAATGAAGACAATGTGGTTGATATACACAATGGAATACTATTTATTATTCAAATGAGAAAATCCCTTATTTTTCCTACTGAGACCGAGTCTTACTCTGTTGCCCAGGCTGGCGTGCAGTGGCAAGATCTCAGTTCACTGCAACCTCTGCATCCCTGGTTCAAAGGATTCTCATGCCTCAGCCTCTGGAGTAGCTGAGATTACAGGCATGCACCACCACGCCCAGCTGAGGTTTGTTGTTGTTTTTGTATTTTTAGTAGAGACGGGGTTTTTCCATGTTGCTCAGACTGGTCTCACACTCCTGGGCTCAAGCAATCCACTGGCCTTGGCCTCCCACAGAGCCTGGGATTACAGGTGTGAGCCACCACTCCTGGCCTAAAAAAAAAAAAAACCTATTATTCTAAATCACATGGATTAAGCTGGAGGACATTATATTAGTTGGGATAAGCAAGGCACAGAAACATTAATATCTCATAATTTCACTTACACATGGATTCCAAAAAACTTAATCCCATTGATGCAGACAGTAAAATGGTGACCATCAGATGTCAAGTTATTTACAAGAAATGGAGGGATGGAAACATGTTTGTGAAATAATACACAATTATAGTCGAATGGAAGAAACAAGTTCAAGAGATTTATTGTACAACATGGTGACTATAGTTCATAATAAGGTATTTGGATTTTTGAAAAATGATGACAGTGTCATGTGGTCTCACCACAAAAATGTTAACTATATGAGGTAAAGTTTTTTTTGTTTTGTTTTGCTTTTTTTTTTTTTTTCACATGAAGTCTCACTCTGTCCCCCAGTCTGGAGTGCAGTGGAGTGATCTCAGCTCACTGCAACCACCACCTCCTAGATTCGAGCAATTTTCCTGCCTCAAGCCTCCCGGGTAACTGGATTACAGGCATGCATCACCACACGCTGCTTATTTTGTATTTTTAGTAGAGAGGGGGTTTCCCGATGGTCACCAGGCTGGTCCCAAACTCCTGACCTCAGGTGATCTGCCTGCTTCGGCCTCCCAAATTGCTGGGATTACAAGCACGAGCCACCACACCCGGCCAATGTGAGATAAATTATTAGAAATAATAATTTAACAATGTATATATACTTCAAAATATTATGTTCTACATAAAAAGTACAGATTTTATCTGTCACATTAAAATATTTATAAAACATTATAGAAGAATAACAGTGTGTCAAATACTGTATGTCTTTGTGATAATCTTGGCTAAATGGTATCAAAAATATATAGTTTTGGGGCTATATTGTTATTTAATTTTTTAATCATAACCATAGAAACTTCTGATATTTAATAGCATGGTTTGGACCCAGCACATTGCATGAGAGCAGCCAACACACTTTAGGATTTTTACTTTAAGCTTGGGGTACCTGGAGTTTCTGGTGCTGATGTTGTAATGGTATGAAAGACACTCAAAGAGCAGGTGTTGCTTATGCTCCCATTACTGGCCACTCTGTGAACACATTAAACTAGTTTTCATGCAAAATAACAGACATGTTTTAATCCAAAAGCTGTCATGATCTCCAAATCTTTTTCAGAGAAATGACCCAAGAGTTGGCTACAGTTTGGTGACTAAAAATAAAAACTGTAGACTAAACTTCTCCCACTAACAAAAATATAAAAAAAAAGAGTGAAAAATTTCTCCAAATTGTAAAATCAATATAGAAAAGATATTATTTTTCTAAATTTTAAATCCACAGAAGTCATTTCATTATTTTGTAACTTTTAACACTCACACTTAAAAATAAAAGATTCTGCATGGAAATGTAAGTTGTGCTGTTAAGTATATCATAGAAAACTAAATTTAAAATTGTTTACTTACCATTAACTCTTAAAAATTTCATTTCTATATTTTCAAGCAGGTTTTATATTTGCCACACTTTGTGTAAGAATTTAGTAAGATTTTTCTTTTAAAAACACAGCTAACAAATTTAATCCTCTTACCTGTGGACAGTATTGTGCCTTTTATTTTTATGTATTTATTTATTTTTCTGAGAGTTTCGCTCTTGTTGCCCAGGCTGAAATGCAGTGGCCCGATCTTGGCTCACCACAACCTCAAGCTCCCAGGTTCAAGCGATTCTGCTGCCTCAGCCTTCCGAGTAGCTGGGATCACAGGCATGCGTCACCACACGTGGCTAAATTTGTATTTTTAGCAGACACAGGGTTTCACCATGTTGGTCAGGCTGGTCTCAAACTCTCGACCTCAAGTGATTCACCCACCTTGGCCTCCCAAAGTGCTGGGATTGCAGGTGTGAGCCACCATACCTGGCCTTTTTTTTTTTTTTTTGATACAGAGTCTCGCTCTGTTGCCCAGGCTATAGTGCAATGGCAGAATCTCAGCTTAGTCTAATCTTCACCTCCCGGGTTCAAGCAATTCTCCTGCCTCAGCCTCCTGAGTAGCTGGAATTACAGGTACCCACCACTACGTCTGGCTATTTTTGCAGTGTTAGTAAAGACTGGGTTTCACCATATTCATCAGGCTGGTCTCAAACTCCTGACCTCAGGTGATTCATCTGCCTCAGCCAGAATTTCTCTTTAAATTCAGCAAGATTCAGTTTTACATGGAAAAAAATGTCCTCTCCATGTGAAGAATCAATCTTCACCATTGATATTTTTCATCTGTGACTTGAAGTTATAAACTAGCTTCAGCAGGAATATTTATGATTATGGATAATCTATTACATAGCAACAACTGTAATATGTTTGCTACCTTTATATATAAAAACGTCCTCATGACTTATGAAGCCTCCCTAGTACTTAGCTGAACAAATTGACTCAATAAATATACTTATGTCAATTATAAAAAGTAAAAGGAACAATCACTAAAAGAAAATCTATATATTGTTCTCCTCTTAAAAGAACAAAATGGAGTGTTCTAATTAAATAAAATGTAACGTAATATACTACTTTTGGAATTACATCTAAAAATTATTTTGTGTGCACTAAATTTCATAAAAACTCTTATAATCGCAGACCAGCTCACATAATGAATACTTCATAAAATATAAAACAAAAAAATGGAAGAAACAAAAAAAAATGGGTCTAGCATGAGTATCAGGCAAGTATATACAGAGAATTTGGGAAGATTCAGAACTGTAAGTCATAGACAGTACAGTAATAAATTCAATACAAACTAAAAAGTATATATTTCCTTTGAGCATTTAGGTTTTTAGTTTTATAGTAGTCACCATATTAAAATGATTTTTGTTCCCACATGGTTTTCTTCTGAAAATATGTACAAACTCATACGCACACACACGCACTTAATTCCCTAATTTTCTTACACCTAAGGTTTGTCTTTAGACTAATATGCATTTAACTCTGTAAGAATCAAAACTAAAAGTCTGTATATGTTGGCAGGCAGACAGGCCACATGTTCAAAGAAAAATATATAGAAAATTTGAAAAAATATTTATTTTTTGAGATAGAGCCTCGCTCTGTTACCCAGGCTAGAGTGTAGTAGGGTGATCTTGGCTCACTGCAACCTCCACCTCCCAGGTTCAAGTGATTCTCCTGCCTCAACCTCTTGAGTAGCTGGGATTACAGGCACATGCCACTACGCCTGGCTAATTTTTATATTTTTAGAACGGGGTTTCTCCATATTGGTCAGGCTGGTCTCGAACTCCTGACCTCGAGATCCACCCCCTCACTCAGCCTGTCAAAGTGCTGGGATTACAGACGTGAGCCACCACATCTGGCATGAGAAAATATTTATTAAGAATTTAGAAATGAATTTAATTTATACTTTATAATTTTTATTATGACCATAAAAATAACCCTGTGGTAAATAAAAATTTAATCGTACATTTTACAATTTTAAAAAAGTGTAGAATTGGATTGTTTGTAAAACAAAGGAGAAATGCTACAGATGATGGATGCCTCACTTAACCCTGTTGTTATTATATGTTGTATTCCTCTATTAAAATATGCCATAGGCTGGGCATGGTGGCTCAAGCCTATAATCCCAGCACTTTGGGAGGCCAAGGTGGGTGGATCACCTGAGGTCAGGAGTTCAAGACCAGCTTGGCCAACACGGTGAAACCCCATCTCTACTAAAAATACAAAAATTAGCCAGGCTTGGTGGTGGGTACCTGTTATCCCAGCTACTCGGGATGCTGAGGCAGGAGAGTCGCTTGAAACCAGAATGCAGAGGTTGTAGTGAGCCGAGATCGTGCCAATGCACTCTAGCCTGGGTGAAAGAGTGAAACGCAGTCTCAAAAAACAAACAAACAAACAGACAAAAGAATCTCTTATCTTTGATGCAGTAACAATTAATCCCATGCTTTCACATGTAATCCAACAGGAATGAAGACACAGCAGGAAATAATTTCAGAGTTGAATGATGACATTATTCACTTTTCAAAAACTCTGTGAATATTTTTCAAGAAAAAAAAGTATACTTTGAATGTAGTTATAACTCTGCAAAAAACCTTCTGATCCTCTTAAAGTTCTATACAAATAATTTTTCTACCAACTTTAGTTTTAGATTTTCTATACTCAGCACTCTGATTTAGTATATCTGAAGTGTCAGTACCTTATATATTTCTACCACAAATTCTCTGATATTTCCATAGACTTAATTATGGATTAAATATTTTACTTTTATTGCATCTGGAAAAATATGTTCTAGTATAACTCTGTTGATTTCCAAGCTGTAGTTTTTGAAAAATTGTTTTTCCAAATTTATTATACTTGCACAATTTTTCAATATAAATTCCCTGATGTTGAACAAAGTTTGATCAACTGCTTCAGAGTTTTCCTCTAGAAGAAAATGTCTACAATAAGATCTGTGATACAAGGCACTACAATCCTCTTTATATTTGTAATGTTCAACTTCAAAATAAATACTCTTCACTATAAAAGCTTAAATTTTCTGAAAGATCTTTTGACAGTAATTGCACTTATAATGCTTTTATTAAGCATGAACTCTCTGGTGTTGAGTAAAATGTGAGCAGCTATTAATGGTTTTTTCATAGTCTTTACATTTGTATAATTTATCTCAAGTATAAATGCTTTCCTGGCAATAAAGTGTGAGCATTGGTTAAAAGTTTTGCCACATTGTTCACACATGTAGGCATTTTCTCCAGTATGAATTATCTTACCTACAATCAAGTGTAACAACCATTTAAAGGCTTTGTCTCACTCTTCAGATTTCTAGGATTTCTCACCAGTATAATTATTTTTATGGTTAGAAAAGTTTGAAGCATTGTCAAAAGTAGTCACATCTTTCTGATTTGTAGAGTTTCTCTCCAGTATAATTATCTTATGTCTGTTAAGAATTGAGGGCTTCTTAAAGGCTTTGCCATGTTTTTCACACTTGTGGGGTTTCTGTAGAGTATAAATTTTTTTTGAGACGAAGTCTTACTCTGTTGTCAAACTGGAGTGCAGTGGTGCAATCTTGGCTCACTGCAACCTCCGCCTCCCAGGTTCAAGTGATTCTCCTGCCTCAGCCTCCCAAGTAGATGTGAATACAGACACGCACCACCACACCCAGATAATTTTTGTATTTTTAGTAGAGACAGGGTTTCACCATGTTGGCCAGGATGGTCTCGATCTCTTGACCTTGTGATCTGCCCGCCTCAGCCTCCCAAAATGCTGGGATTACAGGCATGAGCCACTGTACCGGCCAATTTTTAATGCTTAGTAAGAGTTGAGGACTGCTTAAAGGCTTTCCCACATTCTTCACATTTGTAGAGTTTCTCTCCAGTAAGAATTATTTTGTTTAATAAGGTTTGAGGACTGGTTAAATGCATTGCCACATTCTTCACAGTTGTAGGGTTTCTTTCTAGTATGAATTTTCCTATGTTTAGTAAGAGTTGAGGATTGGTTAAAGGCTTTACCACATTCTTCACATTTGTAAGATTTCTCTCCTGTATGAATTATCTTATGTTTAGTAAGATTTGAGGATCGGTTAAAAGCTTTGCCACATTCTTCACATTTGTAGGGTTTCTCTCCAGTGTGAATTCTCTTATGTGTAGTAAGGATTGATGATTGGCTAAAAGCTTTGCCACATTCTTCACATTTGTAAGGTTTCTCTCCAGTATGAATTATCTTATGTGCAGTAAGTTGTGGGGACCGGTTAAAGGCTTTGCCACATTCTTCACATTTGTAGGGTTTCTCTCCAGTATGAATCATCTTATGTGTAGTAAGGTTTGAGGACTCATTAAAGGCTTTGCCACACACTTCACATTTGTAAGGTTTCTCTCCAGTATGAATTCTTTTGTGTTTAGTAAGGGTTGAGGACCAATTAAAGCCTTTGCCACATTCTTCACATTTGTAAGATTTTTCTCCAGTATGAATTATCTTATGTTTAGTAAGGTATGAGAATCGGTTAAAAGCTTTGTCACATTCTTCACATTTGTAGGGTTTCTCTCCAGCATGAATGAACTTATGTGTAGTAAGGGTTGAAGACTGGTTAAAAGCTTTGCCACATTCTTCACATTTGTAGGGTTTCTCTCCAGTATGAATTATCTTATGTGTAGTAAGGTGTGAGGACCGGTTGAAGGCTTTGCCACATTCTTCACATTTGTAGGGTTTCTCTCCAGTATGAATTATCTTATGTGTAGTAAGGGTTGAGGACTGCTTAAAAGCTTTGCCACATTCTTCACATTTGAAGGGTTTCTCTCCAGTATGAATTCTCTTGTGTCTAGTAAGGGTTGAGAACCATTTAAAGGATTTGCCACATTCCTCACATTGGTAAGAATTCTCTCTAATATGAATTCTTTTATGTTGACTTAGGTGTAAAAGCATGCAAAATGATTTGCCACATTTTTTACATTTGAAAGGTTTCTTTCCAGTATGTCTTGTCTTATGTCTATTTGCATTTAAAAATTTATGAAAGACTTTCACATATTTATCAAATGGAAATATTGCGCTCTGGGTAGTTGTCAAACACTGGTTTAGTTCATTATAACCTTCTTTGTGCACCTTATACTCATCTACACTTGTGGAGCCTTTTCTTAACTGTAAATTCTCATGTTCACATTTTCCATATCTTCTCAGTATCACTTGTTGAAAAGAATCTTTTATGTCTTGCTCTGGCCAAAGGTCTTTGGTAAAATAAGAACACATAGCTGAAAGAAATAAAAACAACAAATTATTCAACTTACTAGACTCTGATAAACATACTTTACAAATCTAACCTATATTATACAAACTACATAAGCAAGATGCCATAATAAAATACCACAGGCCCTAAATCCTTCATAGACATATAAATGTAATAAAAACATACTGACCAAAATACATTTGAGGACAACTTAAAATAAGTGTGTAAATTTCCCCAGGTGAGTACACAGGTGAGTAAACGGGAATGCAAAGACACAGAAGAAAAAGAAAAGTCTGTGGCATTTAGCCAACACAGTTCTTCCTACTCAACAATATTGCATAGTGCCTTTCTAAGTAGAAGCTAACTTTTCATTTCTTTTTTAATAAACAAGTAAAATACTGGCACATACATCTGTATTACTTGCTTCTACGGGCCTTTCAAGAAACTGGTCTCCCATAACATAAAGTGCTGAAAGAAATGATGGTATATTTTGGAATTACACTTTGGGTCTGCTGAGACCAACAGTAAATGTTACAGTAGCAGAGAGACTGCAGTACCACAGACAGGGAACAGATACAGCAAATGATTGCTGATGAAGATGAAACAGAAATAAACTCCTTTAACTAAAAAATAAACACAAAATTTTAGACAAGACACACTCGAAGAACATGTTTGAGAGTCTCACAGGACCTCAAACCAAGATAATTGTTTTCAGACTATGCCAGGACAAAGCTACATTTATAAACAATGTGACACGTAGCTTTATTTAATGTTCAAATATTAATCAAAGATTACAATGAATACAAAATAGGGCAAAATCCTTCCATCAAAATTATAAGATTTTCAGAAAGAAACCATAAAAAGATGTATATATTAATTTTTAAAATTGAAAATAAATTGAATACTCAATGAGTAAAATAGGAACACAGAACTATAGAAAATCAGAAAAAAATGAGGATAAGAATATTTAAAATACCCCAAAAAACAGAAATTATAAAGGAAAATATAAAAAATTTGGAAAGAAAAAATAATACCAAAATGAAGAAGCTCAACAAACACACTAGGATACACACAAAGATATTTATAACAAACACATATATAAGCACAATTTCGAAGAAGAGAATGGAGCTGCAAGATAAAAATGACATGTCATTTACAAGTATAGTCTTATGAGATAGCTGGTAAACTGTCAAAAAAACTTTGCAGGCCAGAAGGAAACTGTGTGATATAGTCAAAGTCCTGAAAAAAAGAGCTATCAAGTGAGAATAATACCATCAGCATATCTGTCCTGCCAAGTAGAAAGAAAAAAACCTTCAAAAATAACCAAATACTGAAAAAGTATATTGGCTCTTCATATGCCTTACATATAAAAGGTGCTGATAACCGTTGCTGCTACTGAAAATAACATGATTCAACAAAACAACACAACATCATATAAAATACATTATTCTCTGGGAAAAAAAATGCACATACACAAAAATGGAAGTTCTTAGCATTATAATAATAGTGCAAAAATATTAATTCTTCTCTAAAATTTGAAAGGTAAAAGCATAGAAATAATTATAAACATTTGTTAGTGAATATACAACATAAAATATATAATTGGCAACATCAATGACAAATTTGAAGGCAGATATAATGAGAAAAAAAATTTTCAATGCAACTGAAGTTCTTTCTTTTTTTTTTTCTTTTGATATGGAGTCTCACTCTGTCACCAGGCTAGAGTGCAGTGGTGCAATCTTAGCTCACGGCAACCTCCACCTCCTGAGTTCAAGTGATTCTCCTGCCTCAGCCTCCCAAGTAGCTGGGACTACAGGTGTGCACCACCATGCCCAGCTAATTTTTGTATTTTTAGTAGAGATGGGGTTTCATCTTGTTGGCCAGGATGGTCTCGATCCCTTGACCTTGTGATCCACCCGCCTCAACCTCCCAAAGTGCTGGGAATATATGTGTGAGCCACCACACCCGGCCTGAAGTTCATTTTTTACCAGATTAAAATACGTTGTTGTATCTTTTAGAGGTTTTATATAATCTCCAAGGTAACCCCAAGAATATATTTGCATAGATACATAAAACAAATGGGAAAGAAATAAAAGCATATCAAGATAAGTATAACAAAGACACAAAGACAGAAAAAGAGAAAATGAGGAACAAAGATACAAGAAGCAAATAAAACAATAAAATAACAGTAGTAAGTCTTCATAAGTGGAGAAAAATAAAATTCTTTTGAGACAAGCAAATGCTAAGGGAACACATCATTACCAGGCCTGCCTTGCTAGAGCTCCTGAAAGAAGCGCTAAGGTTAAGGAGAAAAAACCATTACCAGTCATTGCAAAAACACACTAAAGTACAAAGATCAACTACGCTATAAAACAACTACATCAACAACTCTGCAAAATAAGCAGCTAGCACCACTTGGACAGAATCAAAATCACACATAACAATATTAACCTTAAATGTAACAGGCTGAATACCTCAATTCAAAGACACAGAAGGGCAAGCTGGATAAAGAGTCACGACACAGTTTGGGACCAGCCTGGCCAACATAGTGAAACCCCATCTCTACTAAAAATACAAAAAATTAGCTGGGTGTGGTGGCGGGCACCTGTAATCCCAGCTACTCAAAGCCACACAGCTACATCAAAACTGAAAAACCTACTCCTGAATGAATTTCCTGAATGAACAACTTGCTCCTCTTTATTTCTGGGTAAATAATACAACTAAATCAGAAATCAAGAAAGTATTTGAAAACAATGAGAATGAAGAGACAATGTACCAGAATCTCTGGAACACAGCTAAAGCAGTGTAAGAGGGAAATTTATAGCACTAAATACTCACATCAAAAAGCTAGATCTTAAATGGACACCCTAACATCATAACTAAAAGAATGAGAAAACCAAGAGCAAACAAAACTTAAAGCTAGCAGAAGACAAGAAATAACCAGATTCAGACTGGAAGTGAATGACACTGAGACCCAAAAAACCCTTCAAAAAACTCAATGAATCCAGGAGCTGGTTTTTTTTTTTTTTTTTTTTTTTTGACAAAATTAATAAAATAGACTGCTAGCTAGACTAATAAAGAAAAAAAGAGAAGAATGTAATAGACAATAAAAGTGATAAAGGGGATCTCATCACTGACCCCACAGAAATAAAAACAATGTTCAGAAAATACTATAAACACCTCTGTGCACATAAACTGGAAAATCGAGAAGAAATGGAAAAATTCTTGGACACATCTATCCTTTCAAGACTGAACCAGAAGAAGTTGAATCCCTGCATAGACCAATAACAAGTTCTGAAATTGAGGCGGTAACAAATAACCTACTAACCAAAAAAGTCCAGGAGCAGATAAATTTATAGCTGAATTCTACCAGAGGCACAAAGAGGATCTGGTACCATTTCTTCTGAAACTATTCCAAATGATGGAAAAGGAGGGGTCTCTCCTTAACTCATTCTATGAGGTCAGCATGGCAGAGATATAACAAAATAAAACAACAACAACACACACACATACACACAAAAACCTTCAAGCCAATATTCCTGATAAACATCAATGCAAAAATTCTCCATAAAATACTGGCAAAGTGAATCCAGCAGCACGTTAAAAAGCTTTATTCCTGGGATGCAAGGCTGGTTCAACATACAAAAATTGATGTAATTCAAGTCAGCTTTATTTCCAGGATGGAAGGCTGGTTCAACATACAAAAATCGATGTAATTCATCACATAAACAGATCTAAAGACAAAAACTACATGATTATCTCAAAAATGCAGAAAAGGCCTTCGATCAAATTTAACATCCCAACATGTTAAAAACTCTCAATAAACAAGGTATTCACGAAACATATATCAAAATAATAAGAGCTATCTATGACAAACCCATAGCCAATACCAAAGGGCAAAAGCTGGAAGCATTCCCCTTGAAAACTGGCACTAGAAAATGATGCCCTCTCCCACCACTCCTATTTAACATAGTATTGCAATTTCTGACCAGGGAAATCAGGCAAGAGAAATAAATAAGTGATATGCAAACAGGAAGTCAAACTGTCTGTCTGTAGACGACATGATCCTAGATCTAGAAAGCCCCAATGTCTCAGCCCAAAAGCTTCTTCATCTCATACGCAACTTCAGCAAAGTCTCAGGATACAAAATTAATGTGCAAAAATCACAAGCATTTCAATACACCAACAATAAACAAGCAGAGAACCAAATCATGAATAAACTCCCATTCACAATTGCTACAAAGATAACAAAGTACCAAGGAATAAATCTAACAAGGGAAGTGAAGGACCTCTTCAAGGAGAACTACAAACCACTGCGTAAGAAAATCAGAGAGGACACAAACAAATAAAAAAGACAGAAAGAATCAATATTGTAAAAATGCCCATACTGCTCGAAGTAATTTATAGATTCCATGCTATTCTGACTAAACTACCACTGACATTCTTCACAGAATTAGAAAAAAAAAATTTTAAACTCATATGAAAACCCAAAAGACCCCATATAGCCAAGATAATTCTTTTCTTTTCTTTTCTTTTTTGAGACAGAGTCTCACTCTGTCACCCAGGCAGGAGTGCAGTGGCATGATCTCAGCTCACTGCAACCTCTGCCTCCCGGGTTCAAGCAATGCTCCTGCCTCAGCCTCCCAAGTAGCTGGGATTACAGGAATATGCCACCATGCCCGCCTAATTTTTTGTATTTTTAGTAGAGGCAAGGTTTCACCATGTTGGCCAGGCTTCTCTCGAACTCCTGACCTCAAGCGATCCACCTGCCTTGGCCTCCCAAAATGCTGGGATTACAGGCATGAGCCACTGCACCTGGCCTAGCCAAGAGAATTCTAAGCAAAAAGAACAAGGCTGGAGGCATCATGGTATCCAACTTCAAACTATACTACAAAGCTGTAGTAACCAAAGCTGCCTGGTACTGTTATAAAAACATACATATAGACCAGTGGAATACAAGAGAGAACTCAGAAGTAAGACTACATATCTACAACCATCTGATCTTTGAAAACCCTGACAAAAACAAGCAATGGAAAAGCATTCCCTTTTAATAAATGGCGCTGGGAGAACTGGCTTAGCCATATGCAGAAAATTGAAATTGGACCCCTTTCTTACGCCTATACAAAAATTAACTCAAGATGAATTAAAGACTTAAATGTGAAACCCAAAACTACAAGAACCCTTGAAGAAAATCTAGGCAATACCATTCAGGACATAGGCATGGGCAAAGATTTCACGATGAAAACGTCAAAAGCAATTGCACCAAAAGCAAACATTGAGATCTAATGAAACTAAAGAGCTACTGCACAGCAAAAGAAATTATCACCAGGTGTGGTGGCTCACGCCTGTAATCCCAGTGCTTTGGGAGGCTGAAGGGGTTGGATGAGGATGGGGTCAGGAGTTCAAGACCAGCCTGGCCAAGATGGTGGAACCCCATTTCTACTAAAAATACAAAAATTAGCCAGGCATGGTGGCAGGCGCCTGTAATCCCAGCTACTCTAGTAGTTGAGGCAGAGAATTGCTTGAACCCAGGAGGTTGCAGTGAGCCGAGACCACACCACCGCACTGCAGCCTGGGTGACAGAGCAGGACTCTGTCTGGAAAAGAGAAAAGAAAAGAAAAGAAAAAAAAAGAAAAGAAAATTACCATCAGACTGAACAGACAATCTACAGAATGGGAGAACATTTTTGCAATCTATTCATCTGACTAAGGTTAATATCCAGAGTCTACAAAGAACTTAAACAAATTTACAAGAATTAACCCCATTAAAAAGTAAACAAAGGCCGGGCACAGTGGCTCATGGCTATAATCCCAGCACTTTGGGAGGTCGAGGTGGGCGGATCACCTGAGACTGGGAGTTTAAGAACAGCCCTGACCAACATGGAGAAACTCCACCTCTACTAAAAATACAAAAAATTAGCCAGGCAAGGCGGCACACGCCTGTAATGCCAGCTACTTGGGAGGCTGAGGCAGGAGAATCACTTGATCCTGGGAGGCAGAGGTTGCAGTGAGCTGAGTTTGCGCCATTGCATTCCAGCCTGGGCAACAAGAGCAAAACTCGGTCTCAAAAAAAAAAAAAAAAAAGTGAGCAAAGAACAAGAAGCAGCACTTCTCAAAAGAAGACATTTATGTGGAGCTCAACATCAGTGATCAGTAAGGAAATGGAAATCGAAACCACAATAAGGTATCGTCTCACACCAGTCAGAATGCTGATTATTAAAAAGTCAAAAAACAGACGGTGGTGAAGTTATGGAGAAATAGAAATGCTTTTACGCTTTTGGCAGGAATGTAAATTAGTTCAACCATTGTGAAAGCCAGAATGGCGATTCCTCAAAGACCTAGAACCACATACATTATTGGACCCACCAATCCTATTACTGGGTATATACTCAAAGGAATATAAATCATTCTATTATGAAGATACACGGATGTGTATCTTCATTGCAGCAACATTCACAATAGTAAAGACATGGCATCAACCCAAATGCCCGTCTATAACAGACTGGATAAAGAAGATGTGGTACATATGCACCATAGACTACTATGCAGCCATTAAAAGGAACAAGATCACGTACTTTGCAAAGACAGAGATGGAGCTGGAAGCCATTATTTTCAGCAAGCTAACACAAGAACAAAAAACTAAACACCACATTTTCTCACTTATAAGTGGGAGTTGAACAATAAGAACACATGGACATATGGAGGGAAACAACACACACTGGGGTCTGTCACGGGGAGGGAGAGCATCAGGATAAATAGCTAATGCATGCAGGGTTTAACACTGAGGTGAGGGGTTAATAGGTGCAGCAAACCACCACAGCACACGTTTACTTATGTAACAAACCTGCGCATCCTGCACATGTATCCTGGAACACAAAATTTAATTTAATTTAATTTAAAAAAAAGAACAACAATAAAACTGGTAATAGTAACTTTATATCTTTAAGCAATCATTTTAAAAATAAATTAGTTAAATTACTTAATAAAAATAATGTAATCTCAGAATGTTGGGAGGCCGAGGGAACTTTAACTCAAGACTTTGAGACCAACCTAGACAACATGGCAAAAAACCGTCTCTACAGAAAAAAGTACAAAAAACTATCTGGGTTTGGGATGGCACACATTTGCAAACCAGCTACTCAAGAAACTGAAATGAGATCATCTGAGTTTGGGAGGCTGAGGTTGCAGTGAGTCATGATCATGCCACTGCAAACCAGCCTGGATGACAGCGTGAGACTGTATCTCAAAAATAAATACATTGGCCGGGCGCAGTGGCTCATGCCTGTAATCCCAGCACTTTGGGAGGCTGAGGCGGGCAGATCACAAGGTCAGATTGGGACCAGCCTGACCAACATGGTGAAACCCTGTCTCTACTAAAAATACAAAAATTAGCCATGACGCCTGTAGTCCCAGCTACTTGGGAGGCTGAGGCAGGAATATCACTTGAATCCAGGAGGTGGAGGTTACAGTAAGCAGAGACCATGGCTCTCCAGCCTGGGCGACAGAGAGAGACGCCATCTCAAAAAAATAAAAATTAAATTAAATTATTCTTTTATAAAAAGAAAAAGAAATAAGATGCCTTAATAGCTTAAGTTAAAAAGTACACAATTTGCTGTCTATAAGAGATGTATTTTAGCATTGAGTCAAATAGGTTGAAAGTAACAGAATTGAAAAAAATCTATATTCCATGCAAATAGTAACCACAATTGGGTGAGGTGGTAATAATTATATTGTGTATAATATGCTTGTATATAACAGCATAGGACATATGCTTGTATATAATAGCATAGGACAAACACGATATTATATAACGGTCAAATTTGTCAATTTACCAGGAATCTGTAACTATCATATCTATTTATATGTATACATATATATGACATAAGGGCTCGAAAATATATAAAGCAAACTTTGACAAAGGTGAACGAAGAAATACATAGCAACATAATTGTAGAGATAAATAGAAAATTCAGATAAAATATCAGTAAGAAAACAGAAAATAGACATTATAGACTGTATTAACTGTTTTGCATATAGAGGAACACCTGAGTGTGTAACTTATAAAGAAAGAAGGTTTATTTGGCTCACAGTTCAGCAGACTGTACAAGAAGGGTGTAACAGCATCTGCTTCCGGTGAGGGTCTCAGGAAACTTACAATCATGGTGGAAGACAAAGAGTAACTTTGGCACCTGTAATCCCAGTTACTCAGGAGGCTGAGGCAGGAGAATCGTTTGAACCCAGGAGGCAGAGGTTGCAGTGAGCTGAGATTGTGCCATTACACTCCAGCCTTGGTGAGAGAGTGAGACTCACCCCCACCAAAAAAAAAAGAAAAAAAAAAAGAAAAAATAATTGAACTAAATTTTCATCAAAAAAGATACCCAAATGGGAAAAACCACTTGAAAAGAAAAGCAAAATTAATGATTTGTAGAGAAACGCATAAAAATAAAAATGAGGCCAGGCGTAGTGGCTCACGCATGTAATCCCAGCACCTTGGCAGGTCAAGGTAGATGGATCACCTGAGGTCAGGAGTTCAAGACTAGCCTGGCCAACATGGTGAAACCTCCATCTCTACTAAAAATATAAAAATTAGCCTGGCATGGTGGCAGGCACCTGTAACCTCAGCTACTCAGGAGGCGGAGGCAGGAGAATTGATGGAACCCGGGAGGCAGAGGTTGCAGGGAGCCATCACACCATTGCCTGGGTGACAACAGCAGGCCTGGATGACAACAGCAATGCTCCCTCTCAAAAAATAAAAAATAATAAATAAATAAAATCTCATTACAATGGCCACTACAGTATATGTTTGAAAATATACATGTTTTTTAAAACACCAAATCTGTTGATGATGCAATGAAAATAAAGCCTATATTGATTCTTGGTAGAAAATAAGGAAGCAGCTATTATTTTAAAATGTTATAAATGCTTCTTAATTAACAATGGAATTATCAAATACAGCAATCCCATTCTTATCAATCTATATCCAAAATATCCAACACAGGACCTGGGACATATCTGAACATCCATGTTTATTGTACCTGTATTCACAAAAGCCAAAAGGCAGAAGCAACCCAGGTGTCTCTTAATTTATAAACACATCAAAAATGTAACATATACATTCAATGAAATATTATCACAGAAATCAAAGATTATCAAATATTATAATTAAATCAATTATCAAAGAAATCTTGTCACATTTTAAGATAAACTTTGAAAATATTATGTCACTTGAAATAAGCTAGAAACAAAATGATGAATACAATTCCACTTACATGAGATATCTTAAGTAGTCACAACCATAAAAACAGAAAGTGGAAGGGTGTTTGTCATGGGCTGGGGAGAGGGTAAAATGGGTTCTTGTTACTTAAATGGATATTGGGTGTTAGTTTCACAACATGTAAAATTTCTAGAAGTCTTTTGCATAACAGTGTGAATGTATTTAACATCCCTGAAACATACAGCTTCTTTTTGAGACAGGGTCCACTCTGTCACCTAAGCTAAAGTGCAGTGGCACAATTTTGTCTCACTTCAGCCTCAAACTCCTAGGTTCAAGTAATCCTCCCTAAATCTCCCAAATAGCTAGGTCCATAGGTACACAATACTATGCCTGGATATTTTTTAAAAATTTTGTAGAGAGGAAATCTCCGTATGTTGCCCAGGCTGGTCTCAAACTTTGGGGCTCAAATGATAGTCCTGTGTCGGCCTCCCAAAATCCAGGGATTACAGATGTGAGCCCCCACCAAGTCTGGAATGCACACTTAAATAGATGTAAGATGCTTAATTTTATGTTATCTGTTTTGTTTGTTTTTTCTTATTTATTTGTTTTTTTTGAGACAGAATCTCGCTCTCTCACCCAGGCTGGAGTGCGGTGGCATGATCTCGGCTCACTGCAACCTCTGCCTACTGGGTTTAATGACTCTCCTGCCTCAGTCTCCTGTGTAGCTCAAATTACAGGCATAGGCCACCATGTCTGGCTAATTTTGTATTTTTAGTAGAGACAGGGTTTCACCATGTTGGCCAGGCTGGTCTGGAGCTCCTGACCTCAAGTGATCTGCCTGCCTCGGCCTCCCAAAGTGCTGGGATGACAGGCATGAGCCACTGTGACCAGCCTGTTATGTGTTTTTTGTGTTTTTACAACAATTAATTTTTCTAAAGGAAAAACACAAAAAAATACAGAATTATAAATCTTCTCAAAAATTACCTTCAAATCACAAAAGTGTCTTTCTCACACAAAGAAAATACATATGCGGTGGCTCACGCCTGTAACCCCAGCACTTTGGGAGGCCAAGGCGGGTGGATCACGAGGTCAGGAGATTGAGACTATCCTGGCTAACATGGTGAAACACCATCTCTACTAAAAATACAAAAAATTAGCCGGGCGTGGTGGCAGACACCTGCAGTCCCAGCTACTTGGGATGCTGAGGCAGGAGAATCACTTGAACCCAAGAGGCAGAGGTTGCAGTGAGCCAAGATTATGCCACTGCACACCAGCCTGAGTGAAAGAGTGAGACTCCGTCTCAAAAAAAAAAAAATTTATATATATATACATATATATACACACACCTATATTCATCATTAGACACATGGTGAGAATAAGACATAAAGAAAATATTTTCATGACTACTCACTTAGACAAGATAAAACAGCCACTGAAAATCAGCTAAGAAAGAATATATACGATAAGTCATAACCAATAATGAAGTCATATTTATAGATAAAACACACACATATATAATCTGATCATGATAGATGTATGGCTGACTTATCTCTTAATTAAACCTCACATTGACTTAAAGTATACAAACAGAATTGCAAATTGGTTAAAATTATAAGAAAAACTAAAAAACACAAAGAGCTGATGTTAAGAAATATACACTGAAAAAACACTAGTAAGAAACTGTGTAATAAGAGACATGTTTACTCATAAAATCTGGTATGCAACATTAATGTGCCATTAAAAAAGAATTGTCTGGATAACTACAATAGTTGACTGTGTACTCAGGGAAGGCAGGTATTTTGAATCACTGGCATGCACTGTGTGGCAGTAAAATTTCACAGAATATGCAGTATAATTATAAATAGAATAGTCTAACAAGAAACTTTAAAAAAAAAAGCATGTTAAAAATGTGACACATTTTATGTTTTAAATATATGCTATTCTTACACAAAATTGAAACTACTGTAATCCAACTTTAGAAGCAAAGAATATCATTACACTGCTAAATTAAAACTTATATTTTGCAAAATAGGGTTAGAGCTTCTGATGTGTAAAACATATTTAGAAATAAATTATGTTGGGCCGGGCACAATGGCTCACGCCTGTAATCCCAGGATTTTGGGAGGCTGAGGCAGGTGGATCACAAGGTCAGGAGTTCGAGACCAGCCTGGCCAATATGGTGAAACCCCATCTCTACTAAAAATACAAAAAACTAGCTAAGTGTGGTGGCACATGCCTGTAGTCCCACCTATTCAGGAGGCTGAGGCAGGAGAATAGCCTGAACCTGGGAGGTGGAGGTTGCAGTGAGCCTAGATCATGCCACTGCACTCTAGCCTGGGTGACAGACTGAGATAAAGAAAAGAAAAGAAAAGAAAAGAAAAAGAAAAGGAGAAGAAAAGGAAAGGAAGAAAGAAAAGAAAGAAAGAAGGAAATTATGTTATCATTTAGATATATGCTGAAGAAAGTGGGTGAAAATCCTTTAAATCCTTTTTACCTGCAGCAAACTTAAATTTGTAAGTAACCATTTTAGTAATATGGAGTGCCTACCAATTATCTAATTTACTTCAGGCATAACATGTAAACTCTAGCATATTGTCCTAAATGTCTGAATCTAAAATGACAGACAAGTTTGAAATAGAAAATAGGAAGTAAAAATGTATAGAAAGAGTAACATCAGTGACATACAAAAACAGAAGGTGCTCTATTTGATTAACCTTGCCACAACAAAAAAATTATTCAGTCATCCCTGACAAAAAATGCCTTCAGGAGAGAGCCAGGCATCATGGCTCACATCTGTAATGACAGCTACATGGTACACTGAGGTTGGAGAATTGCTGCAGGACTGGATTTCAAGACCAGCCTGGATGATAAACAAGATCCTATCTCCAAAGTAAGTGCCTTTAAGAGAGCTTTGAGATGCAGGGAGGGAGTTGTGAAACACTGCTAAAGCTCAAGATTGAGGGGTGTTTTTTCAGAGGACAGGCACTTATTCATGTGGGAAACTACAGGACCCTTGGTTTTGGCTACAGATCAAGAAATGGCCCACCCAACTTGGTCCAACAGAGAATTCTGAAGTTAACTCTATAACCATCCCAAACTCCTCCTGGTTACAGTCTAGGAAAGGTCCTGCCCTTCCAGAGACCTGGAGGAAGACACCCATTTGCAGCCTTGCAGACAGGACTACAGACCTTGGTTTTTACTGTGGTCCCTGAAGCAGTTCAGTGACTCAGTTCCAGCTCTCTGAGCCACAGATCATGATCAGTTTTTCCTAAATAGAAACCCACACAGTGAAATGAAGAAATCCTCTCTGGTACTCAGTGAAAGCAATACCCATTCACATCCTGATATAAGGGCCATTATACATGGAGCCAACTGCAGAAATCTGCCTTAGTGTCTGCCCTACAAATCAAAGTCTTAACGAATATATACAATCTGTCCAAAAACAAAATGGGAATTACAAGTACCCAAGCCCTTGTGACAAGCCATCTAAAGGTGGACTCTAGTGCAGACCCAGCAGCTTTGTGACAAAACTACAACCCCTCTTCACTACAAACCGAGAGGGCATCCCATCACCCTAGGGACACAACAGAAAAAGATCTTTACCTCCTGAAACCTGTTTATAAAAGCTAAGGAGTTGTTTGCTCCTTCAAATTCACAGACGCCAATATAAAACCATATTGTGCCCATTGTCAATGCTTCTATTTTAATGTAGCACCGAAAGTGTGTGGCACAAGAATTAGTCAAAAACATTTTTAAAAAGCCATTGGAATTAAAGAGAAATAAGTAAAAAGTTGCTGTTTGTGGATCATATGATCTTATATATAGAAAAACCACAAACAGTACATTCAAATTTGTCTAAACAGCCAGGTGCAGTAGCTCACACCTGTAATCCCAGCATTTTGGGAGGCTGACAGGGGCAAATCACAAGGTCAGGAGTTCAAGACCAGCCTGGCCAACGTAGTGAAATTCTGTCTTACTAAAAATGCAAAAAAAAAAAAAAAAAAAAATGTAGCTGGGAATGGTGCCGGGCACCTGTAGTCCCAACTACTTGGGAGGCTGAGGCAAGAAAATCACTTGAATCTAGGATGCAGAGGTTGTGTTGAGCTGAGATTATGCCATTGCACTCCAGACTAGGCAACACAGTGAGACTGTATCTCAAAAAAAGAAAAAAAAGAAAAATTTGTCTAAACTAATAAATACAGTCAGTAACTTAACAAAATATAAAATTAACATACAAGTTATGGTTCCATACACTTAAAACAAACTATCTGATGCAACAGAGGAAGAAAATAATCTTATGAACAATAGCATTAAAATACATTTCTGAGAACAAATATAATGAAGAAGGTAAAAAATCTTTACAATGAAATAGATAAGATACCAATGAAAAAAATTACAGAAGACAAAAATGAATTTTAAAATATTTAATGTCGGCCGGGCGCAGTGGCTCATGCCTGTAATCCCAGCACTTTGGGAGGCCGAGGTGGACAGATCACAAGGTCAGGAGTCTGGGACCAGCCTGAATAGCATGGTGAAACCCCATCTCTACTAAAAATAAAAAAAATTAGCTATGTGTGGTGGCACAAGCCTGTAGTACCAGCTACTCAGAAGGCTGAAGCAGGAGAATCACTTGAACACAGGAAGAGGAGGTTGCAGTGAGCCAAGATTGTACCACTGCACTCCAGCCTGGTGACAGAGTGAGATTCTGTCTCAAAAAAAAAAAAAAAAAAAAAAAAAAAAAAAAAATTTCATGTCTAGGATGGAAAGAATATTGTTAAAATGCCATATTATCTAAAGTAATCTATATATTTAATAAACTCTCTATGATAATTCCAGTGGCATTTCTTCACAGTAGAAAATACAATTCTAAAATTTACAAGAAATTGTAATAAACTTCAAATACCCAAAGCATTCTTGAGAAAAAAGGACAAAGCAGAGGGACATAATAATTTATAATTTCAAACTATATTTTAAGACTATAGTAATACAAACAGGATGGAATATGCAAAAATATTAACAAGAAACGCTTAATGGAACAGAAATCCCTACTCTCACATATTTCAGACAGGATTCAAAAAGAGAACTAAAAAATAATTTAACAAAGAATTTTTCAAAATTATACAGACATTTGTGTGTCCCCCAAAAGAATAAAAAAGCAGTCAGATTGTACAGTCTTTTATATGCTATGATAAGAACTTTGGCTTTCATTGTATGCTTGAAGGAAGATCCCCCAAGAAAAAGTAGAATTCTTAGAGAATTTAAAAGCATAAGACAGAAAATGCCCCCATGTGAGAAAAAATCTTAAGAAAATATTCAGGCCTCCCAGAAACTAGATGCTTCCCAAATCCCACTGTAAGGACTGGCATATATGCTTTTTTTTTTTTTAACCTTTGGACCTCTCATCTGTTTTTTTTCACTCTCACTTACCTGGGGGTTCATCCACCATCTCATGTCTCTTCATATTCCAGGACTCTTTTTCTTGCTCCAGACAGGTGACTGGGTCTTGCTTAGAGACAGCAATACCTGCTTTATTAAAAATAAATAACATGAATCTTGCCTATATTCTCTAATTACTAACCTAGTACTGTGCTCAGTAAAAAGGATGTGACAGAATATTCTAGAAAATTAATCCAAAGTGAGGCCGAGACGGGCAGATCACCTGAGGTCAGAAGTTTGAGACCAACCTGTCCAACATGGTGAAACCCTCATCTTTACTAAAAATACAAAATTAGCTGGGCATGGTGGCGGGTGCCTGTAGTCCCAGCTACTCCAGAGGCTCAGAGGGAGAATTGCTTGCACCCGGGAGGCAGAGGTGGCAGGTAGTAGCGCCACTGCACTCCAGTCTAGGCAACAGGAGAAAAATTCTGTCTCAAAAACAAAAAAGTGTTTTGGCCAGGCACAGTGGCTCACACTGTAATCCCAGCAATTTGGAAGGGCAAGGCAGGTGGATCCCCTGAGGTCAGGAGTTTGAAACCAGCCTGGCCAACATGGTGAAACACCATACCTACTAAAAATACAAAAATTTGCTGGGCACAGAGGTGCACACTTGTAATCCCAGCTACTTGGGAGGCTGAGGCAGGAGAATCGCTTGAATCCAGGGTGGAGGCTGCAGTGAGCCAAGATCACACCATTGCACTCCAGCCTGGGCGACAGGGTGAGATTCCATCTCAAAAAAATAAAAAAATAAATAAATAAACAAATAAAATTAATCCGAAAATACTAACTAAAGAGAAACATCTCTAACTATTTAGAAAATATTTTAAATTTGTAGGTTTTTAATTTTACTACCTGAATCAAAAATTGGTGATGGCAAACAGATTTTAAGATATGGGTAATGATAGTTTATGCCACTAAATTTCTGGAATGACCACTAATCTAGAGTGAAGGATACACATCAGCTCAGGAATGTGGAAAGTTTAGATCAAGATGAAACATGTTGAAGAAATTCTTTTCTACACAGACAAATCATCAAGGTTTTCTTGAAAACTGGGATCAGAAACTCACTTATGCAAAGCATAAATTATCAAAAAAATTCTACAAAATAGAGACATAAAACCTTTAGGGTATATTAAAAATTGTGTATTAAAGTTATCCTCACCCAAGAAGACCAAGTTTTTGTAGTTCTCTAACATCACATTCATATATAAATTCTGCTGAGCAGGGTTCAGGCATTCCCACTCCTCCAGAGAGAATTCTATGGCCACATCCCTAAATGTCAATGTCTCCTGAAAAACACATACACACAGACACACATATATTTACCAAGGGGCCATGGGCAGAATTTATTATTTGAATTGAGGTGAAATGAAAGAGTAAAGAGAACTGATTCTGACTTATAAGAATAACTGAAATTATCCAATAATTTTTAACACAGAAATATTTTCTAATGTATTCTCTTACTCTGAGGGCAGAGAATGGCATAAGATTCACAACACCAGTGCATATATGATACTTCTCTGGATGATAAAGTATATAATTAAGGACACAAACACAAACATATACATCACTGAGTGCTATACTTACATCATAATGAGTTGTGTATATTTTTCAGACAAGAAAAAACAAGTTCAGTTAGAAGGTACCTCTCAAATTTTAATGTGTACAATAGACTGGAGATCCTGTTGTGAAGATTTTTTTATATATATATTTTTCAGAAGGTCTGGAATAAAGTCTGAGTTTTTAAAATTCTAACAAGGTCACTAGTAATGCTAATGTTTTTAACCGAGGAAGACTATTTTGTCAAACATTAGGCAAGTGAAAGAGACTGTGTTTTTCCTAAATTTTCTGGCTTGTAAACAATAATAAGAGTCTTCATTTTCCAAAGACAGATACATGCAAAAAAACAACAAACAAACAAACAAAAAAAAACCTAAGGTTTGCAAAAAAACAACAAACAAACAAACAAAAAAAAACCTAAGGAAAAAAACCAGATTAATTGTGATGGTTTATGCACATTAGCTGTATAAAGATACTTAACAATAAAGAAAAAAATAATTAACTCTACAGTGAAAAAAAGTCAGAGAGCTCTTTAAGCAAATTATTAATATCAACTACACTAGAACAAATTTTTACGATGCGCTGATGCACACAGAAGAACATAGCATCACTGCTGAGATATTACCCCTCAAAAAGTCAATTCTAGACTGAATTTAACCATAAAAAAATCAGTTTTATGCAAAGGTCAAGATATCTCTCGCGTTCCATAATTTTAATAATGATTTTAAGTAGTCTTTCTTTAGCACTCTAGAGAGCAGGTATCTCTTAATACTTTTTGCAGAACTTCCTGGGTTTAGATGAAACCACACCATATATGTTCTCCATCTTTATTAAGGACCCCAGCTTTCCCCCAATAGGAATCTTGAGTATCCACATCTTCCCATGTTCAACAGTCACAAAAGGAACACTTTCAATATGGCAGATCAAAAATTCATGGTAGGAATTCTGCATTGCATATAAAAGGCCATGATGTAGAGAAGGCTCTGGTACACAAGAAACTTCTTTTTTTTTTTTGAGACAGAGTTTTGCTCTCATTGCCCAGGCTGAAGTGCAATGGTGCGATCTCGGCTCACCGCAACCTCTGCCTCCCAGGTTCAAGTGATTCTCCTGCCTCAGCCTCCTAGTAGCTAGGATTACAGGCATGTGACACCACGCCCGGCTCATTTTGTATTTTTAGTAGAGATGGGGTTTATCCATCTTGGTCAGGCTGGTCTTGAACTCCCAACCTCAGGTGATCCACTTGTCTCAGACTCCCAAAATCCTGGGATTACAGGCATGAGCCACCATGCCTGGCCAGAAACAAGTATTTTTTAGAGACCCTTGACTATCACAAGAATTTTTTAAAGTACTTCAAACAAACTCATTGGGGAGGAAAAACACAAGTAGAGAAGGTTTGCAAGTACTAAACACATGGCACTCCAGGAGGCAGAGTGGACACAGCTATCGATCTGAGACATGTGTAGCTGAAAAGAAGCCATTATTCCTCTTTCTCCTCCTCCTCTGGAAATCCTTTTCAGATAAAATTCTCTGAACAAGTAACACCTGCATCTTAAGGAAATTCCCTTAAAGGCATCAGCACCACCTCCACACAGAGACACTAGCCTCACAACCACAGACAGAAGGACCAAGAGCAAAAAGTCCATGCATTTCTCTCCTTTATAACAGAAGAGATTCAGGAAAAAATGAGTTGCTCCATGGAAATAAAAATATATGTTCCTCTTTTCCTGTCCACAGGTGCCCTCCCCTGCCACAGACACCAGCAAATTCTGCTACAGTAATGGAAATATGCACCACACTGCCCTGTCCCTACCAAACCCAAACAGAATAGGCCCTGTGACCACCCTTTAGTGCAAAGGTGGCACTTCACTCTCACGAATCTATTTTGAAGGCCTCATACTTGATTCTGGCCTCACCTTAGAGTCACATGAGGCCCTTCATTAAAACAACATGGATGCTTCCATCCGGAACAATAAATAGAAACTGTGGAAAGGGCAAAGTAAAGAGATTTCTGCAAAAAAAAAAAAATTTTTTTTTTTGAGACGGAGTTTCACTCTCTTACCAGGCTCAAGTGTAATGGCGCAATCTCAGCTCACTGCAACCTCCGCCTCCCAGGTTCAAGTGATTCTCCTGCCTCAGCCTCCCAAGTAGCTGGGATTACAGGCACATGCCACCACGCCCAGCTAATTTTTGTATTTTTAGTAATCCTAATAAGAGGAGTGGGCTGATAAGCACTGCCTCTCAGGCTTTAACGAGCTTAAAAATTACTTGGTAATAGGATAGGGAGCGGTGACTTATGCCTATAATCCCAGCTCTTTGGGATGCGGAGGTGGGCGGATCACCTGAGGTACGGAGTTCAAGACCAGCCTGACAAACAGGGAGAAACCTCATCTCTACTAAAAATAAAAAATTAGCTGGTGTGGTGGTGCATGCCTGTAATCCCAGATACTCGGGAGGCTGAGGCAGGAGAATTGCTTAAACCCGGGGGATGGAGGTTGCAGTGAGATGAGCTTGTGCCACTGCACTTCAGTCTGGGTTACAGAGCTAGACTCCATCTCAAAAAAAAACAAAATTACTTGGGAATTTTGGTCCCACTCTATGTAATGTGAATCTGCAGGTTTGGAAAAAGTCCATGAATGAGTGTTTCAAACAAGTGCCCTGCCAATGCTGATGTTGCTACCCCTGGGTTCATTATTAGCAGTAGTTAGAGAAAGCAGGCACAGCACAGAGTCCCTTACACTCAGCTCTCTTGTCACAACACGAATATTTCTGGTACAAATAAAGACAACCAATCTCCATCCAAAAGTTTCGTATTCTTTGCTGGCTCTTTAAAGTTTACAGAGGAAACAGAAGGC